>NC_056743.1:855065832-855075832 GCF_019279795.1 Protopterus annectens | reverse complement strand
AGGGGACTGCAGAGCTTTGATGATGTTACGTGGCGTGGCTTGCTCATTGTACCATTAAGCAGAATTATGTTCTAATGCAGAAAGTGGACATATACAGCTCAAAATCTGACACTTAGTAAAATTATGCATTACAGAAATTCTGAGTTGACAAATCTGACACTTAGTAAAATTATGCATTACAGCAATTCTGAGTTGACACGCACACCGTAGTATTAAACTACTAAAGCAATGTCAACATTGCAGTAAATGTAACTTGACAGTATTCAACACAATATACATTAAACTGATGAATTAGCTTAAATCTCAAAGTCTAACTTTAATATGCAATACAATTTTTAATGGCAGGACTGCTTAACAATACAATAAACAAAATACAAAGCAAAAAAAAAAAATCTACAATGTTCTACTAACCCCCACAACATTATCCCAATGACAGAAATTTGTAATACTGTAACAAATATGTCTCAGTAAGATTAACTGGCCATCACAGTTAAAAATCGAGAGAACTGAATAAAACTACAACATCTGTAACTGGCCACAATGTAACACTACCACTTATGCAGTCCAGACCTTGGTAATCAAAATGACTTCATTGAAAGACATACTCACCAAGAACATGGTGAGAGTTTTGCCCAGAATAACGTTAAAAAGATCTTGGGCAGAGTTTCCGGTCACCATGAAAAAGTCAGTGATAAACAGATATTCCCGGCAGCTGTTATCCAGAAGGGCATAGTGCTGACTCCGAAAAAGGCTCTCAAATGGGTACTAGAAAAAAAACCAACAAATACAACACATTATTCTGAAAAATAAATGATCAAAAGAAGCCTTGCTGCTGTTCACATGTAGGTTTTTGCAATAAAATCCCATGCATTCTTTTCAAATCCCCTGCTTGAGGACCTTCAGTTGCTGGGGTTCTCCTGAAGGTCCATTTGGTTGTCTTTTCTAGGAAAGCTGCAGCTTCCATACAGTGTAGGATGGATTCAGAGATACGAGTGATTTATTTCAACCCCCCCCCCGCCAATGCATATGTACAACAGCAACAACAAAAAATCATTTCACACATCTGTAAAGGCTTCAATTCACTACAGAAATCCTGCTTCCTCAAAAGACTGGGCTGCAGTTCCCCCAGTCTTCACCAGGGACGGGACTGGAAACTGCAAACTCCCACACTACTATCCATCCTCTGATACTTTGAACATTAATAGGAACCTATTTTAAAAAAGAATGGAATAAATTTAGCTCTTCTTTAATGTATAAAAAAGAAAAAAAAGATGTGTCAAAAAAAAAGTAAGAATAGAATCCCACCATATATAAAAAATATTGAGAGAAGTAGTGGTAAATTACTTAAGGAAACAAGCGAGGAAGAATGGGATGTATAGTGGTAGATGCCAACAGTGCCCTTTATATTATATTAATAATAAAAATACAGATAGAAATAAGAGATAAAATGACTTAAAAAGTAGAAATTATTACAACTGTGAAAGTAAGGGTATTGTTTATGTGCTATTTTTTCAGAATGTCAATCCTTTTTTTGAAAACGGAACGTTGTTTGAAAAAAAAAAAATTATGAGCACAATTATGACATAATTGAAAGTTTAAGAATACAAATGTTAATATATAACACAACACAAACCATGTCCTGTGAATATAGTTTTTTTTTTTGATTGATGATCAAATTTTGGTTATGCCAGATGGTGGATATGGGGAGGAAATTTAGAAATTAAATAATCAGTGGGTGGGTTTTTTTGGATTCAAAATACTAAACCTGGTTTTAATGATTTCAACACCCCTATTAAAAAATAAAAATAAATAAGTTATAGATAAAAAAAATGTAATGTTTAAAATGTTTAATTTAAGAGGGCATTATTTATTTATTATTACCACACATTATTTATATACACATACAGTGAATAATAAAAATACATATATTTTTTTTTTTATATAATTTATTTTTTAATAATTTTTTTTTAAATAATTTGATTGATTATTTTATAATGTATATTTTATATATTATAAATATTTTATAATATATTATTTTATATATGATAAGTTGTTTTAGTTGTATGTAAGTGATGTTGTGGAGTGTGCATTTCATGTATTTGTGGTTTTGCATTGATTCTTGAAAGGCATTAATATTCATGAGATCCTTTAATGTGATAGGATTATTTAAGGTGAATGGATAATTAATTAAGTAAGCTTTCTAATTTACTTCAGTATATAAAACTGCATAGTATAATTAAAGTGTTGTTGTGTTTAAAGATGAGTCTTTATATACAGAACGAGCTTTTTTTTTGTTTTTTTCAAAATTTTATTTTTGTGCTTATTTTGTTTTGTGTTCTTTGGTTTTTTTTTAATTGTGTTTTTGCTGACACTGTTTCAGGAGTTCTTTTTCGTTTTCTTTGTTTGTTTTTGTTATTAATAGGAACCTAGTTATCAATGTCCTAAGGTAGATGACCTACCACTGTGGCAAAGAGTTGGCATTCAAAATCCTAAAAGCTGATGTACAGGCATGGCTACACTCACTCCAGTACACGGTGTCAGCTAACAAAATATTTAAATGATATAAACAGCAAAAATGCATTTAATGTAGCAATTGGAATCATCATCATCTGCTTTAGCTTAAGGGCAAATTAACTTAAGAACTTCTGATATTCATTCAACAGATAACCCATAAAACTTCTGTATGTACTTCTACTATGAATTGAATAAACAAAAGTAGCGGGGAAAATACAATGACATACAACAAGAAAACTAAGGAACAAAACATAAGGTCAAGGCTCCAGACAATCAATTTTAATCACTTTTGTTATTTATTAAATGCAAGAACTTCTTCAGAAAATTAAATAAACAGATCCAAAACAAATTTTAAAATCCCAAGTGAATGTCGCATGATACCAAATGACCAATGACAACCTAAAAAATGATGGCAGTTGTCTCACCAATAGAATTTAAAAAGAAAGCAATATAAAATATTAAAAATTAAATTTACCGAGTGTGTATACATGTTTTCAATGGTTAATAAATTATGTAAGTATATACGTATATTGACTACATCAAATATCCTTATAATCTTTGTGCTTCCAAGAAGCATTTAATATTAATTGTCTCATTTAGACATGGGGCACAATCAGCCCCCAATGTACATGTAGCTTCTTGGCACTCCAATAACTTTCTGAAATCACCATTAAAACATCAGTGCTACTTTGAGTTTAAGTACACAAATAAATATAAAAGGAACATTTTATATTATATGGATCACCCTCATTTCGTCGACAGTTCATTTCACTGACACTCAACTCAGCAGGCCCAATTCACTGAAAGTTCATTTCACGGACACTTCATTTCACAGACACTCATTTCGTTGACAATGATATATGGCCTATTCCCCACTGTAGAGAGACCCCGGAGTTGGAATAGATAGTAAGGGGGGTGTGGGGGGCTGTCTTTCACAATCTATTAGCTTAAAATAACCTTAATAAAATTACATTTGTATTTACATATGAAATTCAGCTTTTAACTTGAGATAGCTGGAAATGGAAACAGTTTCATTAAGTCCGTGGGGTATGTTGCATTGCACTTAAGCTGAAAGATTAATTCTCGATATTAAGACAGAAAACTTCGGCAACCCGAACAAAACTAGTCACAAACTGGAAACAGTGACTGAGAAAGAAAAACAAGAAATAGCCACACTAACGGATGATGTAATTTTTAGCTTTCTTCCACTTTTATTACACGTGGACTTCTTCACGTGTAATAAAAGTGGAAGAAAGCTAAAAATTACATCATCCGTTAGTGTGGCTATTTCTTGTTTTTCTTTCTCAGTCACTGTTTCCAGTTTGTGACTAATTCTCGATATTCTAACAAAAATGTCAGAAGGATCTCCCCCCTGTCGTTTCCTATCTGTTCAAGGGCACTGTGTTCTTTTATGTGTTTGTATAATGCATTCTTGAGATTGGTCTTTTTAATGTCATATAAATGTTGGCAAACTCACTTATTGAGGCTATTAATAGTCTTCCCTACATAGAAACTAAAGCACTGTTGGCAACTCGCTATATATAACAGACATCTACTTTGACAATTAAGCCTTTGCTTCAGGACTCCCCTACCAAAACCCCTAATATACAGAGACTCATTCTCCAAAATATATGGGCATTGATTACAATGTCCACATTTCACCATCTTGCCTTTGTTCACATTGGTTACACTAGTTTCAAGCAAGTATTTTATTGTCTTGTCTTTCTTATATACTACTACCGGATAGTCACCTAATTTATTTTTAAATTGTTGTTCCATGTCAAAAAGTACCCAGTTGTGATTTAAAATTTCTTTGATTTTACCAAAAGGTGGACTAAAAGTAAGAACCATAGAGTGCTGAAAATAATTCTTAGTAATGTGTGGTATGTCTACTCTAGCACTGCTATTATGTACCCCCACTAATATGGGTAAAAAATGGCCTCGCTTTCTCTTTGTGATGACTTCCTGAAGTATGGGTTCTAGAAAGTGTATTGGATACCCTCTTCCTAGTACCATATTCTCTAAAATTCCTATTTCCTTTATAGGTTCATAGGTTGATACTAGGCTATCTGCCCTAGGGCATTTATAAGCCTAGCCAGAGTGTGTTTGGCTTTTGCCACCCTTTTAGATTAGTTGAATGTGCCTCTGTATATTAGGTCACAGAAGATAGCCCTTTTAAGGTTAGTTTACTGTGCCTCTGTCTAGTAGGGACACAGAAGAGATCCCAGGGGTAAACCTACGATCTCCCATCCACTCGTTAAGATTTCTCTTGAAGAGGGTCATTGAGGGGCTCTGCCTAACATGGATTGGGATTTTGTTCCAGAGTGAGGGGAGCCTCTGGGATATGAATCTGTCCCTCCAGCATGTCCTATTTATTTCTGTGCTGAGGTTTAAGTCCCTGGAGCGTGTAGCTCTAAGGGATTTGGATTTCCTGAGGTGGAGCAGGTCCATTAATTCTGGTTTGGACATGGCTTTATACGTCAGGCACAGATCGCCTCTGAGTAGGCGGTAAGCAACTGAGTAGAGCTGGACTTTCTTTAGCCTAACTGCGTAGGGCATTTGTTTGAGTCCCATGATCCTCTTGGTGAGGTACTTTTGAGGTCTTTCCAGTTGCTGCAGGTGTCAGGTAAGGTAGATCCCAAATGGGGCATTGTATTCAATTACGGGCCTGATGAGTGATGAGTAGAGGGGCACAATGACCTCTCTTGATCTAGATGTAAACCTTTTCGTGATAAGGTGGGCTATAATGAAGGTCTTTCTAACCACTTTGGCAACGTGATTGTCAAAGGAGAGATTGCTATCTACTTGGGTCCCCAAATCCCTAATTACTTCTTCCAGATTAATGGATTACCACCTATGTGGTAATTTGTGGGCACTTTGTTTTTCCCAAAGGGGATGACTATGCACTTTTTGGCATTTAGCTTTAGCTATGGCACCAGTTATCAGTCTCTGTGAGACCATTTTGGAGGATGCTTGTGTTAGTCAGCGAGTCGATTATGGCACCCAGTTTGCAGTCATCTGCCAACTTGGTCAGCCATAGTCATCCCGTGTTAGCCTGTACCTCAGAGAAATATATACCGAACAAGAGAGGTCCCAGGACTGAGCCTTGTGGGACGCCACTTGTAACTGGTTTAGAGTCTGACATGGCACCTGCAATTCTGACCATGTGGGTTCTATCCCTGAGCCAGTTTGCAACCCATCTTGTGACATAGGGGTTGATATTTAAGCTGGTGAGCTTATTTATGATGCCCGAGCGGGGTATTGTGTCGAAGGCTTTTGCGAGGTCCAGGTAGGCTGTGTGGACTACCTTCCCTTCATCTATGGCCTTGGTGACTGTTTCAAAGAAGTCGACCAGGTTTAAGAGGCAAGATCTGCCCTTAACAAAGCCGAATTGGGTAGGTTCTAGTGTTTGGAGGTTCCCAACGTCTTTGTTTATGAGTTCCATGATGATAATACGCTCCATAGCTTTGCAGACCAGGCTAGTCAGGCTTATAGGGCGATAGTTTCTGGGGTCCGTTGTGGCACCACCTTTGTGGAGTGGGACCACTGTTGCTGTACGCCATTCCTTGGGTACATACCCTGTAGTAAGGCTGAGACTGAACAGTGACTTAATGTGAGGGTTCAGTTCTTCTTGGAGCTCGTGTAAGACGCAGCCCGGGACACCGTCCAGTCCCATTGATGCTGTGTTTTTTGCTTTGGAGAGGGCAGCTCTCACCTATGCATCTGTGATGTCAGGGAGGCTACACTCTGTTGGGATAGCCATTTGTTCTTTTGGGGGGGGAGAAGTTTGCACTGAACCTGTCTGCTAGGATGTTGGCAATGTCTGTGGGTTCAGTGTATTTTTTGTCATTTTGCACCAACTCAGAGCATATCTGGGAGCTGCCACCCAGGTTCCTGACATAACTAAAGAAGGCCTTGTGATTATCTTTAGCGTCTTGTGCAATTTTTCTTTCGAAGCTGGCCTTAGATGATTTTATGAGGGATCGTAGTTTCTTGCTAGTACTGATCAGAGATGCCTTCCCTTTTTGGGATTTTGCTCTATCATGTAGTAGCTTCCTCCTTCTGCTGTATAGCTTATTTATGGCTGGGGTCCACCAGACAGGTCTCCTGCCTTTGGAGGAGTGAGTCTTGGTTTTATTTTGGATAGCACGATCCATGCATTCCTGCATGTGTCCATAGAATGAGTTTGTAAAGGTTTCTGCGGTTTGAGCCTTATTTTCCATGGGCTTTGAAGGATTCCACCTCGGTTTTGAGAAGTGTGAAGTTTGCTTTTGAGAAGTTCTTCACCGTGGTTTCCTTGGCTGGGAGTGGGGACAGGATATGGATGTCCAGTGAGATTAATTTATGGTCAGATCTTACCAATGAGGGGTATACCTCTGGTATGGAACAGAGTCCCCATGTTGGTGATGATCAGGTCCAATATGTTTTCCCCTCTTGTGGGAGTGGTGACCAGTTGTTCTATAGCATTTGAGTTTATAAATTCTAGGAACCATTGGGAGAGGGTGTTGGGGCTTGAGTAGTGCTCCCAGTCTATGTTTTGGTAGTTGAAGTCACCCAATATGATGGTGTTTGGAGAGACCTTCATATTCTCCAGTGTTCTCAGGAAAGCATAGTGGGGTTCCTGAGTTTTGGAGGGTGATCTGTAGCAGGCTACAAACTGAAAGGCAGTTTTGTCCACTGTTAGTTGCACATGGATGGTCTCCGATGCTTCGTGCAGTGCCACTAACCTGGAGGTGTGGGTATCTTTGATGAATATGGACACTCACCCTCCTTTTGTGGTTTGGTCTGAGTTTTGGGGCCGAAAAGCATGGTATGAGGTATAACCTGGTAGTGCTGGGGTGCTCTCGGGAGCCTTGAACCAGATTTCTGTTACTGTACAGATATCGATATTCTCCATACTGAGGAGAGTCTTGAGTGCGTGCATGTTGAGGTTTAGACTTCTGGCGTTAAGCAGCATTACCCTTCATTTCTTTTTCCTTGTGTTGTCTATGGAGGTGGGTTTGTCTTTTAGGCCTTGCCTAAAAAAGGCACTATGGAGGTGGCAAGAGCCTTAGCCAATATTCGAAAGCCCAGGGGTGACAGGTGCAAGCCGTCCCTAGCAAAGCAATGTGGCTTGTCGAGCAGGTCATCCCAGACAGACAGAAAAAATTCCTCTTAGTTGACCATCCTTGCCAACCTAATTCCCTGCCCCTTGACCAAAGACCTCTTTCGGTGCCATTGGGTGAGCATTGGAAAAGTGCAACAATGTATTGAGTAGGTTGGCTTCCTGTATAATGTGGAGGTAAACCTGTGATTGCCTTTATCCTTCCTGATAGTGATGGCCAAGAAGTGTGTACTGTCATCATTAATGTCCATTGTGAACTGTAGAAAATGTGTATTTTTAAGAATTCAAAGAATTCATGCAATTACTCCCGAGTACCTCCCCATAAAATAAGGATGTCATCCAAATAACGTCCATAGAATTTAGTGTTTAAATAGTTTGGCTGTAAAAACCTTGGAAGTTTCCCATTTAGCTAGGACAATATTAGTAAATGGGGCGCACATGATGCCCCCATGGCCACTCCTATCTTTTGTTTAAAATTGTGCCCCTCAGAGAGAGTGAAGTTATTATTAAGTATCATGTCCATAACTGTTTGGAACATCAATATTCTGGAATGTGTAAAACCAGAAGGCTTGCAAAGAAAATCGCAAAACATACTGATACCCTCCTCATGTCGAATAACTGTAAATAAGTCACGGACATCAACTGTGGCAAATATAAGATGTTTGTTGTACATATCCTGTTGATGTAGCATGTTTTTCCTGCTGCTAGTATTATAGGGAATTTATTATTAATTTCAGTTTTTTAAATAATATGAACATACACTAATTAAACAATTTTAAAAGGTTTAAGTCATGTGACAAAAGTGCATATTTAACAAGTGGTTCAGTGTGCTTTTTTGTATTCTTAAGAAGTCTATGCTGACAGCTGATGAAAGCACTTAATAAAGGTTTCTGGTTTCAGTCTGTGAGCCGTATTGCTCTTTCTTATTTTATTTATTCAGTTTATTATTGTTATTTTCTTCATGTTCTCAGTCATGAAAGTGGAGCAGGAAGAGCAAGTGGCAAGGGCGGAAACTAGTGGAGGTTCTTTACTTGAATTGAATAATTCTATTGTGAACCTCACAGCACTGATCGAGGTGCTGATCAAACAGCAATCTGTGAATGGAAAAGGAGCTAATCCAGGACCAACAACGTTTGGCCTTACAAATACCATCGATTCATCAGGAAGCTCGCAAGCATTTTCCATACCTCCTGGGCAGGGCAGCCCAGTAACCATAGTGAACTCGCAATCTGGGCTTACTACTGGCTTGGGAGCAGCAGGAGGTGGTTCTAGGACTGTCAATCAAGCTGACTGCCAACAAAGAGACATGCAAATGCCGTTTTCTTACACTGAATGGATTCAGGGCAATGGAGCAGATGTTCTTGAAGGAAGTAACAGTCGGGTTAATTATGGAACATTAGACCAGCAGATTTATAACTTTGAGCAAGAAGTACTGAAGCTACACAAATTGCAGGTTGAAAACAGCTACCTAAGAGAATGTCTACGGAGAGAACAAGTACCTAAGGGCCTTCGAACATGGAAGTCACCTACAGGCTTGGACCATGGATCTGAACTTTATAAGGACTTTGTTACCATGTTTAATAGACATGGCTGTGAACTACTTGAATTACTGGTAAGGGACAATGATAGGAAAATGAATGCACTTAAAAATCATGTTGATGCTTTGAATTGTAGAATAACAGCTGATTTATGTTTTAATTCAAAAATTAATGAGTACAGGGCAGTTTCTGTCAACATAGACAAGGTTATTTTATCTATTAAGAACAAGAAAGTAAAAACATGTAATAGAAACAGTGTTGACTATGACAGAGGTACTGCATATCCTTTATCTAGTAATTTTAATAGGGGCACTAACCAAAATGTGTATGAAAATGTTATTCCTGAAGTTGAAGAGGTTAATGATGAATCCTGTTGGAATTTTTAACAATGAACAGGAGCCCCCCTTTAGGAGAACCTCTGAGAAGGTCCAAGCACCTTCTCAATCAGAGGCAGCAAAGGGAACGGGGGGGCAGTATTACCACAATTACCACAACAATACACAGAGAATGGACCCTTTGAATCACTAGGATTTTCACCCACAGAGAGGGGGAGCCCAATGGGGCAGGGGGACGAGGGGTTCCATGAGGAGATAGACAGGGACAATGAAGTAAATCACGATGATAACAACATCATTAGTAATGTAAGAAGAGATTTTAAAATATACAACTTGAGTTCAGCTACCATTACACAGGAATGGGCAGAACTTTTTCAAAGAGGTTTGAAATTTGTCCCTGTGAGGAGACCTAAAGTTGAAAATTGCATTCTTGAATTTAAGCTTTTTGTAAGGAAACTTAATCTCAGTCTCTACTTTGATAGTAACATAGTTTGGACCAGTTAAATTGT
>NC_056743.1:854898332-855060832 GCF_019279795.1 Protopterus annectens | reverse complement strand
TTACAAACCAGTAATTACATTTGTGAAACATGACAGAACAAGAAAACCTTGAAGTACTGGACTTTTTTGACTTTATTAAAATTGGAGGGACTCTAACACATATGTCCTACTTGATGTCCTTAATTTTTTTAACAACACTTAGGAGGGGGGGGGATTAACTAAGTGAAACAAAACAGTGTTCTTAACAGCAGTACTTTTATAATGCATGACATAACTAGCATACTATAAAGTAAAGTTCTCAGTTATTTTCAAGTGTAGTGGGGATACTAACGTAAACAGGAGCCCCTGTTTTTTTCCTTCTTTTCTCTTTCTCCTTGCTCGGCTTTAAGAAATGTAGGCAGTGCAATGTAAAAAAAAAAAACGGAACTGTCTGGTCAAAAAAGCAGGATACAAGAAAAATTGATGTGCTTTTTCTCATTCTTGCATAGGGGAAGGACTGAATTAAGGCCCTTGGCTTGATCTAGTAAAAAGTTTCAAGAGAAAGCAAATAACAAAGAACATTGTATATAATATAGCTTTCCTCTAGCAAACAAATAAATGCTTGTATAAGTAACTCTGCATCTTGTTCTGATATCTCCATGGAGACAATCAGATGAAGAGCAATAAAAACAGAATACTTATTTCTTTCAAAGGCCAGGAGATGATGTTTTCTGAAAGCATTCAAGTGTTTTCCCAATCTGGGAGAGCAATAAAGATAAGACAAATCCAGACAGCACTTAGAAGCACAGGCTGTACCATGCGTCGTAGCATCGATAACCTTCCTTTTATGTTCCAAGTCAGTGAGTGTGGCTGTCAGTTTGGGACAACGGTTTCTATTAGGACAGTAAAACTTCAATATTTGAAGATGAACATAACTGTGTGCGCTAGTATTAAGTTAATTGATTTTAGGGGTGTATTTTTTGTTTGAGGGTTTTCAATAAAACAAAAAGTTTTGTAAGATGTGACATAGGCTCAAATGGATAGACAATAAGCAACTGTATAAAAAGATTAACCTGCCAACCAGTGTATGCATGCAACAAAAAAGGTGCAACTAGATACTTAAAAAACTGTTAAACATAAAAGGTGGAAATAATAACTTTTTAAAAATGTTGCTTTCTATATTATCTTTGTTAATGGTCTCACGTACAAATACAAAAAAGAAAGTAGTGAACTACATAAAAAAATGCAGAGGGCAAATAGCTATTCTACAGAAGACACGTTTGGAAAGAACTGAACATGTGAATTTGATAAAGAAAGGTTTTCAGGATGGTCATTCAGTTTTCAGTGGAATAACTGGGATAGAGGAAAAGAGTACTTATATTAATTGCAAGAGGAGCTCCAATAGGGTTAGAAGAGGATAAGAAAGATAATAATGGTAGATTTGTAGTACTAACGGTCTACTGGCAAGGGAGGAGGATTACACTGGCATGTATTTATATTCCACCTAAAACTGCTATAAACAAAAGCTAAAGAAAATTGTGGGAGAAATTATCAGCTTTCAGCAGGGAATATTACCTATAAGCAGGGACTGGAATTTGATTTTTTAACAGTGAAGATGTTTTTGGGGGCCCCAGAAGGGAAAATATAACAAAGGAGGGTAGATTTTTGAAGAAAGTTATGAAAATATTTGGCACAAAGATGTGAATTCAGTAGTAGGACCTTAGAGTGAATTTTAATATTATTCCCCAAGATACAAAAACTGGGCCAGGCTAGACAGAACTTGCATTTTACAGCAACATGTGCATTTAATTGAATGTTTTGATACTCATCCAATAACTATTTCAGATCACATGACAATAAACTAAAAAAGAAATACAGGGTAATGAAACAAAAATGAGACACTGGTGCTTTCCTACCCATCTGTTGAAAAGAGGAATTTAAAAAATGAGTAGTGGAACTTATTCAGGAGTTATTAGAGAAGATAGACATTTCTTCTGAAAATATAGCTAGCGAGTGGGATACAATTAAAATAACAGATAGCAAACATAGAACTCTAAATGTTTATTTAAAAAAAAGTTGAATTTCAAATTACAAAACCAAACAGTTTAATTTCATATTTTGAGACTTCATTAGAACTGTAGTAAAAACAGATAGCACCATATTTAAAGACTTTTAGCTTCATCTCCATTGCTCAGTTCAACACATTAACCATGATACACCTATTTAATGAAATTTTAACACCAATCAATTCTTATACAACAAATGTACTTCAAAAATGTTGACAAAAAGAACATAAACAGCATGTATTAATGTTGTATAATTTTACACCCCTTAAATATATCAGAATACCATTACATTCATTTCGGGAAGCTGGAAAAAAACTAAAAAAAAATGAAATTAGTATTTATACGCTGCTATAAAAATAAAAACAAAATTATAGTTTCACTTAACTTTAAAACAGAATAAGGAGATCTGTTTATTAAGTCCAGGGGGACACTGGTGTTCAACGTCACCTGCCACAAAAACTCACAGTACTCCAGGTACATTTCCCATTGACCCCCCCCCCCCAAGGACTTTGTTCCACCTGTTCAAGTGCCCAAAATAAAAAACTATTCTCTTACACTCCATACAATGTCTCGCTAAAGCACTGGTAGGTACCTGCTTTTTTATGTTGCGATTGTGTTCATAGCTTCTCACCTGTAGGGTTTTTTTATTTTCTCTACATAATATGAGAAACAGATCTTACAGTATGCCAAGTAAATTACACCCTTAGAAAGGCAACTGCAATATTTATAAAGTTCCACAATCCCTACAATTGTTAGCGTTTCCAAGTGTGCACGCTGCATACAAGACCCACATTTGTAGGTCCCTTTTAACTTTTTTTTATTACTAACCACTTTATTTTTATTGATATCCCTCTCCAAAATGTCTTTTAAATTGGGTCCTCATATATAAATGTGGGGGGCTTGGAAAAAATAACCCAGTATTTAGCAATTCTCTGAATTTGCCTTGAATCTTGGTTATATTTTAGAGTAAAAGCTCTCCTGTAATTAGTTTCATTGGGTCAGCTTGATCAAAGAATTTTAAAATTAAAATCTTGAACTCCAAGTACAGGTCTATACTTGGTCCCCCATCCTTTTGTAACCTGCCTAGCTACCCTTCTAATATCAATGGGGTATCGCTACAAAAAATTCTCAATCTTTTTTACTTCATCCATAAAAATCTTCGTAATGAGAAGTCATACATGCTTCTCTAACCATTTGTCATTTTATTATATTCTTCTTTAAATATGAGGGATGTTCACTACTACACTGCAGACAGAAATTTGAAAAGGTGCCTTTACAATATATTCATGAGGCAAAATTAGGATTTGTGTGTATCCTTAATGGTTACATCTAAAAAAATGATAGTACTGAAACGATAACTATGCGTAAACTTTAAAAATTCTGTAGTTCCATTAATTTAAGTCAGAAATTCATCCAGTTCCTTTGTTGGACCCTCCCACATCAAAATAAATTATCCGGGAACCTCAAATAGAGGGAAATATGCTGTGAGAAATGGAATTTGAGTATATATTGGTTTTCCCAATAATATAATACTATATTAGTGAATAAGGGGGCACAGGCAGTCCCCATTGTTACCCCACCCAAATGATTGCAAACTTCCCCTCAAAATAAACAAAAATCTGCACAAGTACTACTTCCGCATATTCTGCTAAGAGCCTTTCAGTTGTACCCACAAAATCACATTCCATCAAAAATTTTCAAACCACTGGATTCCCAAATCATGGGGAATTACTGAAAAAGTCTGCAATATCAAAGGTAATGAAACATGTGGACAGAATATAAATCATTGGCTGTCCGTTAAAAAAAAATCCCAGGAATCCATCAAAATATGCCGACGTAATTTAAGAAAAGGTTTTAATTTCCTATCCACATAACACCAAGTGGATGCGTTTTTGAACCTGTGGCCACTACAACTGGTGTGAGGGGTGGATCCTCAATATTTTTATGTACCTCTGGTGTTCCAAAAATGGATGGAACCACTAGTTTTAAAACCTTTGGAATCTCAAATTCTTGTCCAACACCACTTGAAGGTACTGGTCCTCATGTATGAAATCAATATTCCTGTATGCCACACTGACTTTGTTTTTGGATACCTGGGTGTATCGTTCATTACTATTCAATAAGTCTGCATCCTTCCCCCATATATCCAGCAGTCCATAATTATGATCCATCCCCCCTTATCAGGTTTCATAATTCTAACATTTGACTTATTACTTAATTCTCTCAACATCACCTGGTAATAAAATGGGAAGAGGCCAAGAATTTATCTGGACTGCAGGCTAGAGATTGCCTTCCCTATCAAGGATTAACATCAGAGTATAGGCAAAGAGAAAGAAACAGGGTGATCCTCACCGAAAGACCAGCACTGATAGAGGTTTTTTCTTTTAAAATAAGAAACATCTTTATCAAATTATCACATATGACACAGGAAATCATACATTTATATAAATGAAAACAAACCATATTGACATAACTTTAGTTGCAAACATTATACATCACAAACCATGTTGATATAATTGTAGTTGCAAACATTATATATCACAAACCATATTGATATAACTGTAGTTGCAAACATTATACATCACTTACAATTTGTTCGGTCCAGTCATTGGCAGTCAAACATTACATACCTCATTGAAATCTTGCCTTCTTTTAAACCTTGTTCCTCCTTTGCATGCATTGTTTCTACAGTTTCCATTTTTCCTATTATTTGCTCCTACCCTTTTCTAAAGATCCCAATTTCAGTTGTTTTATCCTTGTTACTATATTCACTACTTCTGATAAAGTTGGTTTAGACATTGATTTCCATCTTCTAGTAACTGCTTTTTTGGCAGCCACCGTCAGCCGCTGTGGTGCAGCGGTTAGAGTTGTCACCACACAGCAAGATGTTCTCTGGTTTGATTCTCAGCTGGAGAGCCTTCTTTGTGGAGTCTGCATGTTCTCCCTGCAATCGAGCGAATATTTAAAGACATGCAGGTAGGTGCGTGTGTGCGTGTTCCTTCTGTGAAGGCTGGACGATGGGCTGGCAACTCAACACCGTACATACACCACTGCCAATCAATCTGTGGACCGGTGATCCGCTGTGGCGACCCCTAACTGGGAAAAGCCAAAAGATATTGCTTTGTTTTTTTGGAAACCACCATACTTAGACTCAGAAAGGCCATGTTGGAGAGAGAGACACCTCTTGGAGACTACCTCATCACTGGAACAAGCTTCCTGTTCACAAGAAGCAAAGCCCTTCCCTTACCCTCTTCAAGCACAACCCAGATCAATGGATAGGTAATCTTAAATTTACTCCTAGGGTGGCACCCATGTCCCTTATGGAAAAAGGCAGTCTGTATTAGACACCATAGCATAGGCTCATATCTCTGTGAACTTTGCTCATCTAACTATTAAAACTTGAGAAACTCAGGTTAAATATGGCTAGGTTTGTAAGGGATCTTGGACTGTTAGCCTAGTAATCTCCAATAACCTCTGCAGAGGACTAAGACCTTCCTGACAAGCTGGAAAAGGGAGAAGGAAATAAGGACAGCTAGCAGCTGACATTGTGACAAATGCTGTCCTGCATACCAGGGTTTTTAAGCCCTTCATGCTCTCATAAGTCAGGGTAGTCATTGAGGCATGGCCTGTAAGGCCAGGTCTGCCCCAGGATCTAGAACAGCCCTGTCTCCTTGGCCATCCTGCATGATCAATATGGGAATCACTCCAAACTCCCGTTTCCACCAAGGCTTAATGAGAGATCCACCTACACAACCTACCAACCGCAGTCAGTCACCCACAAGATGGGCACCTCCATCTTCCCTGCTGCTGTCAGTCGCTCAAGTTGCTAACAGAATCTGGGTCCCCTGGGTTGCAGAGAAAGCTTCACCCCTCTACTTCACCAATGTGCCACTCCAAATAGATAAAACACTAAAAGGAGAAATTCAAAATCATGCACAGATACTGTGAAATAAAAAACTGATGTTTTACACACACATACAAATACACAAGAGGGATGATGCTTGCCATATAAAAAAATGAACAAACTAAATGCCATTAGTACAGCCAGTGCATGTCACAGGTCTTGTTAAACTACAATAACTATGTGAGCAGCACAGTATACCAGCGTTAAGAAATGCAGGTGCCAAAGGTGTAGAACACTACATAATAAACCATTTTAGACAAAATATACGAAGAAAAAATGGAAATTAAAATGGAAGCAGCTTCTGTACTACTCCTTAATTTCTCCCAAATTAAAACACACATGAAATTAAAAAAAAAAAATCCATTTACTACAAAGAAAGGCACCCAAGACATTTACCAGGAAGTTATGTCTCAATGTGTATATGAATAATTATGACCTACTGAGATCATAATTATTTGTACACATGCATCTCAAAGTAGAATTTCCTAGAAAGCATAAACATACTAGACATTATCTGGATTCTCCTCTCTATGCAAGCATGTGCATGCATATACACATAATATGAACATAAATATAAATCTATTCCAAAGTCTGAAGACCCAAACAACACAAAACGTTGAGCCCATTCTGCCAAATCACAAAATGCTAAATTACTGGAAAGGGCTCTACCACGGGTCTTGCACAAGGGCAGGTAGTTTTCTCTCTCAGGTTTAGCTGACAACTAAATGAGATTTGTCCAAATTGAATTGATTAATCCCACATCAACCAAATACAATTTGATATTTCAGCGGGTTGATCTGGTCTAACATCGACCATTGAGATGCTAGCAGCCAATTGAAGGCTTTGCATGTGATATTTTGCTAATGGGACTAAAGTGATAGAAGTTGCTATAGACCCTAGGGCTTGTAGTAAAAGCCAAGCTGGTACTTTGTTGCTGTAAACAATCTGGATGACTTGGCCTTTTATTCTTTGTACTCTCTCCATGGGTAGGGATGCAATGGTTGTGGTCGTGTTTAACCTTACTTCAATAAACTCTAGCTGTTGATGTGGCTCCAACTTGCACTTTTCGTACTTCACTGTAATGCCTAGATAGAGCCGAAGAGTGAAATCTCAAGCCTCCTCAAGGAGACGCCTGGTGGAAGCGGTAAGGAGCCAGTCTAGGTATGGAAAAACCCGGAATCATTGCAGTCTGAGATTAACTGCAACCACTGCCATGCATCTGGTGAACACTCTGGGAGCTGTGGCGAGACCGAAGGGCAGTGCTCTTAACAGGTAGTGACCGGCTCCCAGCCAAAAGTGCAGTTATCTTCTGGACCATTTGTCAATTTTTATGTGGTAATACAGGTCCTGAAGATCTATAGAGCACATCCAATCATCTTTTCCCAAAAAGGGAAGGATAGACTGAACCGTGACCATCCAAAATTTGGTATGCCAAACTGATCTGTTCAAGCTTGCTGAGATTGAAGATTGGTGGCCAGTACCCTGTCTTCTTTGACACTAAAAAGAACCTTCAGTAAATTCAGGATCCTAATTCGTCTGGTAGGACTGCTTGGATGAGTCTTTTGTCGAGCAGTTTTTGAATTTCTAAGACTGTTGCTTCCCTCTGACTGGGTGGAATGTCCAGGGTTTTGGTCATAGCTTTTGGTTGAACTAAACAGGAAACATTGTAACCTTTGGCTATAACCCTCTGCACCCAAAGGTCTTTCCTTATCTTTAGTCAGGCATGTTGATGCAGGAATAATCGTGTCACCCCCCCCCCCACTGTCTGCAGAGGACGGCAATCGGGCTTCCTTTCAGGAATGCTGACAGCTGTTCCCAGAGAAGGAATCCCTGGAACCCTGATTCTGTGGACCACCTCTGCCTCTTCCTCATCATCTTCCATTATTACCTTACCCTCTGCCCTGGGAGGAGTTATTGCCATGTGTGTCCTGGAAAGGCCCTTTGGCCTTTTTAAACCATAGCCTCCCACTCTGCTGGTTCCTGGGGTAAGGCCACTGGGGAGTGGAAAAGGGTACACCTAGAGCAGAAAGAGTCTTTCCATCTTTTTCACATCTGGCTAGAGTCTCTAACTTTGGGACCAAACAGGGATGTTCTGCTAGAGTGTTGACGAAAAACTTAAATGGCTCCGCAAACTCACATAAGCATATCCAGGAGTGTCTCCTGATGGCTACGCCTGAACCTGCAGCTCTCGTCATCCCTTCGGCCACATGTGCAATTAGCCTCATAGACTACTTGGAAATCAATTTTGGGGTTGCGAGCTAAGTTTCTTTGTCTTGAATTCCTTCAGCTACTGCTCCTGAAAGGGTATCTAAAAGTTCTTTTATCAGATCCCTCTGCAATCTGGTAAAATGTGCTATGTAATTCAAGGTCCCAAAAGTGAAGGTCAAAGCGTAAACAGCCTTCCCAAATCTATCCATAGTCCTAGGTTCCTTTTTAGGGGAATGGATAGTGGGACTTTCGTCGGCAAGTTCCTTCTTAGTGGCTGCTGCTATTACCATGGCATCTACTGGAATTCCCTTAGTCCAGTGTGGTTGATCCTTGGGGACTAACAATATGCAGTCTGGTCTCTTAGGAATTGGCTCGATAGAATCATGCAATTTCATAACCGCTGAGCGATCAGTTTGATGAGGTCATCAGCGGGTGGAGAGATCCAAGAGGTGGATGGTTGAGCATGAAAGGCCTCAAGATATACAGATTCCTCTGAGGAAGGTTGGATGGAAGTCCAGCCACCCCTCTGTTTCAGGATCTCTAGGATGTCCCCGAAGGAAACAGTCAGAGGGAACCTTCACCTTCATCAAAATCAGTATCCACTGTGAAAGACTCCTCAGGGGAGTCCAAGTGCTTCTTCTTGCACTTTCTCTTTGCAAGAACCTTTTCGGTGGGGTGCTCTGGACAGGTATGCAAAGAGGACATAATCACAGCTGTTAGATCTTGAGCCTCATCTGCCCTCTGTCCCAGGAAACAGGCTGGAGGAAGCCCGAGATGAGGAGAAAGACCAGATGTTGAAGGGGTAGGCAACGACTGACTACCTGCAATGGACAATGCCCTCTCAACGGCCTGGAAGGCAGGCCACCCCCTCCCCTGTACAGAGATGGGAGCCGGGAACAGTGGTCCCACTCTACACCTAGGAAGCCTCCTCTGAAGCTGGGGCTGACATTAAGAGTGGAGAGGCACAGAGGGGCACGGATGGCTCCGAAAAAAGCTGAAGATTAAATCATCCCTCTGGAACCCACAACGAAGTTATAGCTTTGGGAAGTCTCCGGGTCCAAAACACCCAAAACACTCAGGGTAGCGATCGGTGATGGAGAGGGGGCTCTAACTGGCACCAAAGCAGTGGATACTAGAACTGTTGACACCATAGGCTCCGAAGTCTCAGTGGGAGTTGGAGGAGGAAGGAGAAGAATCAGGGTGGATGTAGACATGGTCCCAGTGGCAATGGCACTAAGAAATGAAGCTGAAGACAATCCCCTCACCACAAGGAGCTGGTCCACCATCCTCATAATATCCAATTCCAATAGGCTCCTGGTGGATCGGTCGGAGAAAATGGAGGGTTGACCTGGCAGAATGGTTCTCCAAGAAGGGGCTTGGAGGGTGATCCATACAGGGATCTACTGAAGGAGAATACCGGGTCTATGGCAAATTGCTAAAGGGCAACTCCTTTGGTTTCTGGGCTTTGGGTGTCATAGTGGGAGGAACTGATGTTGTGGATGGCGCCGAGGAACTCTGTGCAGAAGCCAGCACCAACTGTGCAGAGGGTCGAGATGCCTTGGTTGTTGGTTCCAAGGATGCTGTTGGAACCACAAGAGAGAGTTAGACATTTTTGATATCGGTTCCAAGGAAACAGTAGGAACTGTACGATGTCTCTTTATGGATTTCTCCCTCTTACTGGAGGAAGAAGTGGAAGGTGAACTAGCCTCTATTCTGGACCCAGACAGTGACCCAATTCAGATTTCAAAAACCCTTTTAGAAAAAGCTTATTCTTATGGTGGACTAGTGACCTATGGCTAAAACTATAACATATAGCACAGTCTTCCTGTAAGGGTACAGCCCCACAATAATAGACACAATAAGAATGCCCTTCCGAATTGGTTTCTATCACAAAACCTAAGGTGCCTTTAGCTGGCTTGTCTGCCATAACGAGAAAACAAACATGCACACAAGGACTCCACTAAACTACATGGGAACCAACTATTCTCTAATTTTTTTTTTTAAAGACATTAGAAAAGGGAAGTTACAGAGAATAACGAAGTACCAACAATGGTACAGAAGAGATACCAAAGGTAAATGGGAAATGTACCAACAATGGTACGTAAGGCTACCTTAAGGTAGAGTTAAATAGGCTCACATGCGCACTAACAGCAAAAAAGAGAAGCAGGTAGAAAACAAACAAATCTTAATATAAAGAAGAAAGGAAGTAATTTGCAGAGAAAAAACTGCTTTGCTCAAGAGCTTATAGGAGAAGCATCTGGCACTTTGAAGTGGCAAATGAGACCTGGGGTAATTTAGTGAGGAGCATTATGGGTAGAGCTGAGCTCGAGTATTTTTTGGTACACATGAGCTGGAATAACGGCCAAGTCGGTTCGGAACCAAACCCCACTGTCAAGGACTATGTGAAGACTGACATCAGATCAAGTGTTTTGAGCTGAATAGTGGTAGCACTACACCATCAACACTGTCATTTAGTGGATAAAATAAGATTCAACGGCACAAGACAGAAATTCGGCACTTACAAAGCTTGATGATCAAGGCTGACAAACTAATAGTGGCTGATTTGCTAACAAAAGAATTACAGGCAAGATCATCACAGTCTCACTTGCCAACCAAAGTGTAAAAAAAGAGCTTGTGATCTATTTTAGCCTAGTACATCTGTTCAAATAGTGCAGTGGAGGACCTCTTTGTCTATCTGTAACATCTATCATAACAATCTGCCATTAGATATGGCTTCCTATTCACTTGCAGGAATGCCATGCAATAAGGCTGGAGCAGATCTGCATCACTTATGGATTCTACACCTGAGCTTCACTGACTATGCCTAGGAATTTCTTCAGGCTGTGAAGTTAACAGATGTTACAGCTACAACTGTTATCAATAAACTGAAAGCTGTTTGTCACCTGAATGCAGTTTCAGAACTATTAATATTAGATAATGGTTCACAGCACTCAACAGTAGAGTTAAAGACATTTGCAGACCATTGGAAAGAATAGCCATGTAAAATCTTACCATAGCCACAGATGCCCCTTCTCTTCTATATATTGCAGTATTTATAATACGAGAGAAGTCAGCCGCCGGCTGACTCGTACATCTGGCCAGTATACAAACATCTAGTGCTAATGTAAGGTATATTCAACATCGCACAGAGTACAATCCTACATAGACCATAAAATGATGTCAGGTATAAAGGGGGCGTCGGCACATACCAGACCTCAGAAATGAAAGCTGCAAAAAAAAGCACCAACCTGATCCTAGGTGAGGGAACATGCCACCAGTAGCCAGGCAAGCATCAGGGGGAAGGTAGGGGTGAAACAATACTGCAACATATAGAAGACAAGGACGTCTGTGGTTATGGTAAGATTTTACACAACTATTCTATGCCCTTCTATTCATACGTTGCAGTATTCATAACAGGAGAGAGAATACAAAAGCTCATGCAGAAGAACTGGGCAGAGGAACAGCAGCACTCTCTACAAATCTCTGCTAAATAGCCCTTGCAAAACCAGCTCTGGACTTGGAAATGCCATCTAACTTGCAGTGTTTTGTGAAGGCATGTACAGAAGACCAGGTAGCCACTTCCAGGATAGAACAGGTGTCTAAGCTCTTAAAAAAGGTACCAGAGAAAGACACAGCTCTGGTGGAATGTGCCCTAACAGGTGAGGGGAGATTCTTCCCATGTGACACATAAAAGGAAATGGTTTTGGAAATCCAAGTGGAAATGGTCTGCTTGGAAACAGGCTTGCCCAGGCCCCTCGGGTGATAGAAATCTGACTGCCTTTTTATCTCCTATTTTGGTTTTATTTTATCCAAGTAATATCTGAGTTGCCTATGCACATCTAAAGTGGGAAGGATCCCCTCACTAGAAGATTGAGGAGAAGGTAAAATGGTGGGAAGATTGATGGGCTGTTTGAGTAATAGCTCATTTACCACCTTTGGCAAAAAGGAGGGGTTGGTGCATAAAGATACCCTATCCCTATGGAAACCATGAAGGGGAAGAAGATATCAGAGCATGTAATTCAGAAACCCTTCTAGCAGACGTTATGGCCACGAGGAGAGCTTTCCAGGTGCAGTATTGCAGAAAAGAACTTGCTGGCTCAAAAGGGGCCAGGGTAAGTTTTTCTAAGACAAAGCTAAGATCCCAAGGAGGAGGAACTGGTTTCCTTGGTGGTCTAATATGAAGGATGCCTTTTAAGAAAAGTTTAACTTCCAGCCTGGAAGCTAAAGGGGGAGATGTGGGCAGACATGCAGAGATTTCAGTAAAAGCTCATTTTTCTACAGAGTAGGACAGTCCACTCTTCGATAATTCACATAGGTAGGACAGAACCACTGGAACATCCACCAGCGGTGGCTGTAAATCCTTTTTAAAACACCAAAAGGAAAACTTTTCTATTTGGAGATACAGGATTTCCTAGTAGTGGGTTTTCTGGCCTCCTGCGGAACTTGTAGCATGTCCTCAGAGAAAAGGTGTCTGAAGGGAATCAAAACCCTATCACCCACAGGGTCAGTTACAGAGTTGACATCTGTGTGTGTACTAAAGAGTTCCCTTGTCCTGTGTGAGTTGGTCCATTCCATAGAGTAACTTATGGTGCTTGCCCTTAGCTAAATACAGAGGGGGGAACCAGTGCTGTCCTGACCAAAAGGGAGTTGCTAGCAAGATTTTTGGTTGCTCCTGTTGGATCTTTAACAGGACTTTTTGGAGATGTGGGAAGGGGAAATGCATATAGAAACATCTCCTTCCAAGAGCAAGACAGGGTGCCGACCTTCTATGCCAGGGGATCTGGCACTGTGGCATAAAACTTGGGAAGCTGTCTGTTAATTGGGGAGGCAAAGAGATCTACCTGAAGTATACCCCATTGATGGACCATGTCCAGAAACACATCCCTGTGTAACAGCCATTCGTGAGACTGAGTCATGGACCTGCTCAGCATGTCTGCCACAACATTTTGGGTTGAGGGTATGTAAACCATCTGTCGAGGTGAGTTGACTCTGGGAAGTGAAATCCCAGGCCTATAGAGCCAGTCTGCACAGTAGATAGGACTTTATCCTCCCCTGTTTGTTGACATATCAGAGGACTGCTGCATTGTCTGTAAAACATCTTAAATCCCCTGGTAAAAGAAGAGGTTTGAAAATTTGTAGAGTGAACCTCAGGGCTCTCATCTCCTTCTGAGTGGAAGACTACACATCTCTGACCCTCCATGAGGCTAAGGTTGCTCCCCATCCCAGGTCTGAAGCATCAGTGTATCCTGAGTGGGAAGAGGTGGTTGCAAGGGTAAGCCTGGATTTTTTGAAACCTGCTGGATCCACCAGTGTAACTCCTTTTACAGGCAGGGTAGAAGGGGAATAACAAACACCAGATGATGGGAGTGTTGTACCCATACTGTTCTCAGGAACCACTGTAATTTCCTCATGTGTAACTTGGCTACTGGAAGCATGGGAATAGTGGTGCAATGATGAGAGGAAGAAGAATGGGCAAAGTCAACTTTCGAAAGGTGGGAACCTACAGGAAACTGTTTAGATGGGATAGGTCTAGAATGGGTTTCCAAGGACCAGTTTTTTCCTGGGGACCAAGAACATCCTGGAGTAGAACCCTTTTCCTACTTGGGAAGGCAGCACCTCCTGAATGGTGCCTTGAGAAAGAAGATTAAAAATGACCTGGGGAAAGATTTCAGTTTTTCCCTTGGAGGTTGTGGAATACCCTTGAAGGAAGGGTCTTCCACAACAAAGTATCCTTGCAAGATGATGGATAGGACCCAAGACTCCTGAGTTATCTGTTTTAAAGCAGAGAAGGGAAAGAGGAGGATGAGTGCCTACCAACTCGGGAATGGTCTCCGGGCCAACGTCGGCCTTGGGAGAGATGTCCAGCCCAGAGGGAGCAGTGGATAAATCAGGCTTAGATTTCTTGGCCTTCTTAGTTTGTGGCTCACTTGAAGGGCCCGATAAGTCTTCTGTATCGTGAGATGTTTAAGGTGCTTGTTTTCTAGGTATAAACTCAGAAAAGCTAACCGGCTATGCAGGATCTTGGGGACAAAGACCTTGCTAGTATGGTCATGGTCAGGGGCTAGACAAAATAGACAACGGTCGTGAGAGTCCTTCTGTGGAATCTGCCTTCCACACTAACACTAGCCCTTCCTAGCTGACATGTTACCTCAAAAAAAACACACAGCAGCAAAAAGGTAATAATGAAAAAAACCCAAAAGAGCACTTACATGAACAGGACTCGCAACTTGTCTGACAAGCGACAACCAGAAAAGATGATCTGACTAGCAGCAGAAAAGTTCTGAGGTCTGGTACATGCCGACGTCTGCTTTATACCAAATGTCATTTTATGGTCGATGCAGGACTGTAATCCGTGCAACGTTGCACGTACCATAAAGTAGTACTAGACTTTTGTATACTGGCCAGAGGTACGAGTCAGCCGGCAGTGGACTTCCCTCATGTTATGAATACTGCAACATATAAATAGTAGGACATGTTTCAATATGCTACCCTCTAGTTATAAGTATGACCAATCTGTTGGGTCATAAAATCATTTCAAACTGTCAAGAACTGCATGAAAAAGTCACAGAGCTTTAATACTGACTGTTACACAGACTTATACCAGAACCATAGGAAGGTCATCAGGCACCCTTTGCATACCCCAAAAACTACAGCCCTCTAACCGGAGCAACAAAAATACAGAAAGAAAAAGAATAAGAGAGCTCTTCATTGTTAAAACTGTTGAAATTATAGCAAGCTGCTTATCACTAAAATATCAAGCAGCTTGCTGCAGTTATATCATGACACACAGTGCTTCAGTCCTGACCACAGCACAGATTCATTTACTCAATGAAACTACTGCACTCCACATTACTGGCACCTGCCAATCTTGCCCCCTGGCAACTTGTGCCAGGAGCAGCTGCCCTTTGCCATGCCCTAGTTATGGCTCTGACTTAACACTTACATTTACTGGAATACAGAAATGCACCATTGTAATGTGCAGATCAGTCACCAGCTTAATTACTGCTTGGTTGCAAACTAAGCAAAATTTCTACATCTACATTTTATGTTTCTTAGCAAATCCAGATGCAAAAAAAAACAATCCACGCAGACATTTTTGTTTCGAGCCTCATGCATGAATGCAGGGAGATAAAGCAAAAATTCGGCAAGGGTCCTGTGAGAAGAACCCAGATGGATTGCACTGAAGCAATATGTCAGCCAAGATCATCTGATGTTTACACTGTGGATGAAACTTTTTTTTAATTGTTTTTTTATGAGCGTTTTTGCGGAGCTGTTGATCATCCAGTAATGATTAGCAGTATCCTGTATAGTAGCAAACCTATGACACTAGTACTTGGGACCTTAACCAATAATACAAAAAGGCTTTGCATGGAGCTAAGCTTAGGAAAAAACAGACAGTGCTACAGATCTTAGTGCTATCTGATGCTCTAACATCTAACCCTTCACCCTAGACACCACTCAGGTGACCCCTGTATAACCAAGACCCTATTTCTAATGTCTCTGTGGCCAGCTTGGTAGATATGGGCATCCTGAGACAAATTAGTAATAGCATGTAAATATACTCAGGCAACCTCCTAATTGTTAAAGAAACTAACAGTATGTGAGAAATGTACATACACAACTAACTTCCTTGGAGGCAAAAATCTTGCTTACCAACAAGGTTGTGAAAAACACACTACATCCTTTACACATACTGCTCACCAAATACATAGACATATGGCTCACCGCACACAAAGACCTTCTTATGGTGAGGCACTTAAAATAAACCTCTTCAAACCACCGAGACCTCCTAGGCCATCACACTCATAAATCACTAAAGCTCACACCAAAAACACCAGACACCACACATAAGCTTACACCCAAATGATCCCCCAAGAACAAAGCCTAGAAGGCAAGCAAACACTTCACCTAGTACTCTTGCCATAGGAGATTCTGCTGTATTACACAAAGATACTCCTTTCACCAGGCTGTTAGTTGCCTATCTGGAGCTAGGATCCATAACAGCACACATGCACTCAAGTCAATGCACCACAGGTACCAATACAATTCTATTATAGTCTATGTGGATGCAAATGACCGGAGGCGTATCTCACTGGACTATATGAAAAGAGACATTATGGATCTCTCTGAATATGGATCACAGACAGATATGTGCCTTGCACTGAGCATCATTCTACCTGCATCAACGATGATGCCACATTATGAACAGAAAATGATTGATTTTAATAATTGGCTTAGTTTCTGGTGTCAACTCAAGGGGAATTCAATATCTATTAACATAGCAGAACATGGTTAACAGACCACTTTGATTTGCCAAGCTGGTCTGCGCCTGTTCCCCCTAGGCTTTCAGATATTGGCTAAAACTTTAATCATTCTCTTAGAGCCTTTTTAGACAATGTCAAAATGACAAAACAAAAAAAAACTCAAAGCAACCTTAAATTGTTACTGCTCAGTACTAGGAGCCTAAACTCCACACTTTACAAGCTCTTCTCTCTCTCATCTGTGGTGTCACAAACATTTGTTTTAATGCCACAGAAAGTACTGCGGAGTGGAAGGCTTCGGTGCTTTCCACACATTTAGACCAAAAGCAGCACAGACAGGGGCTAAAGCTGAAGGTGTCTCAATCTATGCTAGCACAAAATACAACTCTATGTTGGTTAAACAGGATGATGCCTTGTGTTCATTCATGTCCAAGTCTCCATAGGAAAGGCTCCCTACCATGTCCTGGCCAGCTACAGGTCACCTTCTAATGACCCACGAAGTGCACAGCTCTTACCTAGACTTCCTAGAGACACTCACTATCCAACCAAATCCCTTATTCATGGGAGACTAACTGCTCCTCTACAGACTGGGAAAATTACATTGCCTTTAACTCACAGACAATTTTTCGTGGACTTTATCAACACAAAAACCCTGGACCAGATAATGCACTCTCCAACCAGATGATCAAACACATTGGACCTAGTACTCACCAACATGGAAGAGCATTGCACCTCCCCTCCCGTAACATCCTCACTGCTAAAATCAGACCGCAAAGCTGTCTCCCTTGAAATAAATATCAACCTGGAAAACCTAACTAAAGCTGTAACAGTTACAAAGTATACTAAAGCAAGGTACATCCTATTAAGTGACAGTTTGTCAAAATTCATGGGTCCCCCAAACCCTGAGAACATGGCTACCTATGCAAAATGAATTACAGAAGTCCTGTACAAACATGTAATTGACTGCAATGAGGCTGCTGTACCTATGAGACGCAACACCAGATCTAATACCAAAAACAAACCACATTGGTGGAATCCTTACCTCAACAGGCTGCATAACAGAAAAAAAAGTCATGGCCAAATTCAGAAAGAGCAACTCTCAAAGAGACAAGAGCTCTATGATGCAACTACACAAGAAACTAAGAGGTCTAATAAAAGTCCCAACAAGGCCAATTACTTTTTCAGAATAGCCTCCCAAGCTAACGGCGATCACAAGGCCTTTTTCAGCTGTCAGAAAAGTACAGTTGTGTACACTTACCACAAATGTAGATGTTTGAGTGTATTCACTGTTGCAGTCATCACACACGGGTTATCTGCCTGCAGGTAGCCCTCAGTCGGCCCGAATACCAGAGTCTTGGGATTTCTGCATCAGATGCTGTCACTTCTTCCATGACGTCAGGTCATCAGGGGTATAAAACATGCAGCCAACACCATTACATCAGTTTTTCTTGCCTCAAGATGTCAGGAGCCCCCAAATAGGAAGCTAGTATATGGTGGGGAACACCACCAGTAAAAAGTAAATACCACTGCCCTTAAAAAAGGCCATGGACAGGAGAGGTAGAAAGGATAGAAAAAAACAGGGGGCTGGAGGGAGGGAAACCAGGACTGCAACAATGAATACACTCGAACATCTACATTTATGTTAAGTGTACATAACTGTACTATGTTCTTCGCGTTTCACTGTTGCAGTCATCACACTTGGGTTGATTCCCAAAGCTGAGGAAGGGTGCAGTCAAGAGGTGTTAGGGCTGGCTAGCAGGCCTTGTAAGACTGCTGTAGCAAATCCAGCTCTGAATTTAGAAAAAAATAGTAAGTGGTAATGCTTGGTGAAGGTGTGCACAGAACTCCAGGTTGCAGCTTCCAGAATGCCCCTGGTAGGGACTCCCCTGAGAAATGCTGTACAGGTGGAAGTAGCCCTAGTGGAATATGGTCTGGTCACCTGTGGGATAGGTTTCCCATGGTGCTTGTAGCAGAAATGGATGCAGTGTGCTATCCCCATTTGGAAATGGTTTGCTTTGAAATGTCCTTGCCCTCTGTCCCTGTAGTAAAGCTGACTAGCAGCTGATCAGATTTTCTGAAAGGTTTAGTCCGGTCAAGGTAGAACCTGAGCTGTCTGTGCATGTCCAAGGAGTGCAGGATCCTTTCCCCTTTATTCTGAGGATTAGGGAAGAAGGTGGGTAAATGGATGGATTTGTTTAAGAGCCACACTGGACACTACCTTAGGCATAAAGGACAGGTTAGTCCCGAGGGAAACCCTGTCAGCATGGAAAACGATGAAGGGTTTTACAGCCATTAGTGCCTGTAACTCAGACACTCTTCTTGCTGAAGTTATGGCTAAAAGCAAGGCTGTTTTCCAAGGAATTTTACCTCTGCTGAAGCAGCAGGTTCAAAGGGAGAAACGTGAGTTTTTCCTGTACAATGTTAAGGTCCCAGGCAGGGGTGGGTGCTCTCCTAGGGGGCCTTAAGTTCATAAGTTAGTACTACGCTAACTGCCTTTGTGGGTCACTTTAAGCCTAGCCAACTACCCCATGTGAGAATCAAACCTTGCACCTTGTGTCTGCAAGATAAACACCTTAACCATTATGCCATCCTCCCACCCCTGCTCTGGTCTCCCTCACCATTCTCTTCAGGGACTGTAGTTCTCCTGTTGTTCAGTCTCTGTAGATTCAACACCGTTTTGGGAGTCTCAGTGGTCTGCTGTTCTTCAGGAATTTTAAATTACTTAAATTACTTGCAACTCTTCTAAGACCTCCAGTTGTTGTTAGCCCCTCTCAGGAACTGTTTGATTAGAGGGTGAGAAAATAGAGGTGGCCCAGTATTATAATAAGCTGAGATGGCAGAGGCATGAATCTTAATGGAAAAGAAGAATAGGCCTCTGTGGAGTAGCTCTGCTAGGTAATCAAGGATTAGAGGTAAGGAGGGCACTGCTGTGTTCTTTCCTTGAGACCGATTCCAAGAACAATATCTTTTTCACTTTTTAGCATAGGATTACCTTGTACTAGGCCTTCTGGCTTCAAGAATGAAGTCCAGCACCTGTTTGCTTAGAGTTGCTGGTGGTGTATTCAGGGGATGAGCCAGACTGCAAGGTTTAGGGTTTGCAACTGTGGATGCAAAATCTCTCTCTCTTGCTGAGACAGCAGGGTAGGAGTCTGGTGAAGGTGCCAGGGTGGCACTGTTGTCAGACTGCGTAAGAGTGGATACCAGTGCTGGTGTGGCCAGTCTGGGGCCATAAGAAATGCCCTTGGCCTCTCCTGTTTGATCTTGAGTAGTACTTTTGAGAGGAAGGGCAAAGGGGGAAAGGCATAAATTGAAAGGTTTTTCCAATGGAAGGATAGGGCATTCACCTTCCAGGCCCAGCTGTGAGGGTTTCTAGTGCAGAATTTGCTCAGGTGGTGGTTCTCGTGGGAGGCAAAGTGGTCCACCTCCAGTGCCTCCCACCTCTGGGTTAGAGGGTTGAAGGTGTTGGGCTCCTATTTCCACTCATGTGGGTCTAGGAGATTTCTGCTCAAGTCATCTGACAGTGAATTTTGTTTACCTAGCAGGAATTAAGCTTGTAGATGCACTTGGTTGTTCAAGGTTGTGTTTCACAGGGCCATGGCTAACCTGCAGAATGGCTAAGAATGGGTTCCCCAATGCTTTTTTATGTACCACATAATTGTGGTGTCTGTTTTTATCAGCAGCTGTCCTGGAAAGATTAGGTATTTGAAGGCTGTCAGAGCATTCTGTACAGCTAGCATCTCTTTTTGATTGATGTGCAGGACAATTTGGCCTGGGCTCCAGTGGCCCTGAATGCATTTGCCTGCCATGTGAGCCCCCCATGCATAGCCTGATGCGTCTGTAGTCAGGGTTTGGGCGGTGAGGGGTTGAGTGAAAGGCAGTCCATTGTTGTGGTTGCATGCTTCTGCCCACCAAAGGAACCTTAGACAAGGTATGATTAGAATGCTTGTTTCCAGGTCTTGAGAATGTTGGCACCAAAGACTTTTTACGTACCATTGAAGTTTCCTCATATGCAGTCTTGCGTATGGAATTAGCAGAATACATGAGGCCATGAACCCTAGGGCTTGAAGTATTTTCCTTGCAGATAGCTGGGTTCTGGTGGCCAGTTGTTTGAAGTAGTTGGTCAGATAGGCCTGTTTTCTGGAGTGAGAAATGCCATCTGGGAAGCTGTGTCCAAGCTTGCTCCCAGGAATACAATCTTTTGACTGGGCACCAAATGTGATTTATTTTCGTTGATGGTGTACCCCAATGAAGTGAGAAGGCTTTTTACAAATGCCAGATGCTGAAGCAGCAATTCCTGACTGTCCACCTGAATCAGGCAATCATCCAAGTATGGGAAAATTTGGATATTTCTCTGTCTGCAATATGCAATGGCTGGAGCCAGGCACTTTGTGAATACTCTGGGCGCAGTAGATAAGCCAAAGGGAAGTGCAGAGAACTGATTGTGCATAGAGCCTGCCCTAAAGCGTAGATATTTCTTGCAGGACTCCCTTATGGGAATGTGCAGACAAGCTTCTTTTAAGTCTAGAGTGACTAACCAGGCATCCTTGGCTAGCATAGGGAGAAGCTGTTACGGGGTAAGCATCTTGAATTTTGGGACCACCAGAAAGGTGTTGAGAACTAAAATGTCCAGGATTGGATGCCAAGAGCCCCCTTTTCTGGGCACCAGGAAATGTCTGGAGTAGAAACCCTGCCCCCTTTGTTCTACTGGAACAGGTTGAATAGCTCTGATACTGAGCAGGGAAAGCACCTGCTTTTGTGCCTCTACCCACTGGTTTGGAGGAAGGTCTGGAAACCCGCTTGGAGTTGGCAGTCAGTGGAAGTAGAATCTGTACCCCTGGGATACAATGTTTAGGACCCATCGGTCCTGAGTAATGGACATCCATTTTTTTGCATGAAGGGCAAATTTTCCTCCTAGGGGCACAAGTAATTGGGCAGGGCTGGGAAGGATAATTGAAAAATCATTGCAAACTTTTCCATAAGGGGGCGGCTTACCAATCCCTGTTTTTTGAGGTGGGAGCACTTCATTGTTTAGATCTCTGCATACCCTAAGACTGTAGTCTGGCTGGCCTGTTTCCCCTGGGTTTGGACTGAAGGCCTGGAAGGGGCTGGAAAGGACCAGTTTTTAGAAGGCCAATGCCTACTGACTCTAGGTGGCTGCTGATAAAGTGTCTGGAGTAAGACTGGATTCCAGGAAGACATCATCTACAATATCCAGTACAGTGAGTATAGCTAGAGGCCTGTGCTGTGGCAACTCTAAAAATTCTCAGAGTCTCTTTTTGGACTGAGGGTAGTCCTGGCATTCCCAGCGGAAATGCTCTCAAAGTATGCAAGGTTTCACCAAAAGAAAAATCCTCTGGAGGGGAGGCAGACTGAATGGATTCCCCTGCATTTGAATCCTCATAGGTAGATAAGGGTATGTCCTGGTAATCAGAAGGGTCAGAGTCATCTGACTCCTGGTCTGTAGAATCAGAATGAAACTCAATTCTTTGTCTTTTAGCAGGGGAAGGCAGGCTTCCTCTAATTAGGACAATAAGGTCTTCAGCCATTCTAAGCATTTATTTTTGTGGCATGGGAGCTTGAGCATGTGCTTTGGTCATCGGTTTTCTAGGCATAGTGCATACTCTGGGCCTGAGAAACTCGGTAGTTTTAGCTAAAAACGAAATAGTAGTCGGTTTAATGCAAACATTGGTAGGTCGGAATACACCCTCAGAAGCCGGTGCCTGTACAGCATCCAAGGCAGAGACATCCGCAGGTTCCATAGTCGAAGAAGCATCTCACGGCACACTGGACTCTGAATGGGTTTCAGCAGAGACCTGCGAATCTGTAGAAGCGGGCATGAGGGGCTGCAAAGGTGCCTCACTGAGTACCGGTGGACTGGCAAATAGCTTAACGGAAGCATCGTCAGCAGTTTAGGACCTATGCAGTCTGTCTTTATCTTTACATTTTTTCAGAAGATCGGTAATCGGATGGCTTATCAAAACCATTTTGGAATATGGAGAATGACAGCGAAAGACTTTAGCGACAAAGATAGCCCGATGACAAATGGTTCAGGTGTTAAACAAGGCACAAAACAGACAGCGAGGGACGTCGTGGTCTAGGCCTAAACAGGTTGACGCAGTAAGAATGAAAATCTCTGTGAGGTATTTGCTTTCCACAGGCAAGACAATTGTAACTTTTTCTTACATCAGTTAGAGCAAGAAAAAAGAATCCCCAGCGGGGTACTTAGTTTTAGAAGACTTCAGGTTTGAAACTCGAAAAATGAAAATTTCAGGTAGCGGCCGATTGTCACTTGTGAACTGCTTCTGCTTCGGGCTCCTTCTCGGCAAGAAAGACTGATGTAATGGCATCGGCTGCATGTTTTATACCCCTGATGACCTGACGTAATGGAAGAAGTGACAACATCCGACACAGAAATCCTAAGACTCTGGTATTCGGGACGACTGAGGGCTACCTGCAGGCAGATAACTCAAGTGTTATGACTGCAACAGTGAAACATGAAGAACATCTTTAAAGGTAATACTCAGCAGTGAGCAGAACTGGTGGTAAATGGCACAACCATCATTGACCATGGTGACACAGCTAAACTTATCAGCCACCAAACCAAAAAAAAAAAAAACAAGGGGCTCCCAACACCAGTGTGTTTCCTCAGTGCTTGTCCAGTATTTTTTTTGATAAACTTATCAGCCTGTAAAATTTCTACAAGTTCACCCCTCACTCCTTTCCCCACTACTCCTTGTGAAATCCCTTCTAGCATCTCCCCAAACTACCAATAGGGAGCCGATAAGGCTAAAAACATTGCTTTAATGGGCCCTGGCAATATCTCCGGTTGCCTCTTAAATAACCGAAAACATTACTAGCAGGACCACCTGGGGCACTCAAACTACAGCCTCAAAACAGGCTGCATGCCAGGTGAATAGAGGGCTACAATGGTCATCCTTCTTCATAAGGGTGGACCATCAACTGACCCCAGGAACTACAGACCCATTAGTCTGACAAGTCTAATATGCAAAGCCATGGAATGACTTATCATGGAAATGATCAACAAGGATATTGGCAACCTATGGCACCAGACCTATCCCAGTCTGGTTTTGCTAAGAGAAGGTCTTTTCTAGGTAACCTGATAAGACTTCTTCCAGAGGGTCACTATGGACGAGAGGAAAATGCTGCACAATGCCAACCTTGATCTGGCTTGTATTAGTATTAGTATTATTATTATAGTGGGAGGGTGGCCTAATGGTTAAGGTGCTTGCCTTACGAACACAAGGTGCAGGGTTTGAGTCTCACAAGGGATAATTGGCTAGGCTTAAAATGGCTCGCAATGGCAGTTAGCTTAGTACTAATCTATGAATCTATGGCCACAGAATTCAATACAATACTCCAACTCAGGCATTGTTGAGAATTTTTCAGAACTAGGCATAAATCCCTACATAACTCTCTGGACTGACAGCTGGCTCACAGATAGGACCCAAGAAGGCAGGATCAGGGAGACCACCTCCAAGAGACCGGTCACTAGCAGAGTACCCCAATGCTCTGTGCTAAGCCCACTCCTATTTGGCATCTACTTCACAGAAGTCAAGGTTAATGTCAAAGGCTTCTAGCTCACCAAGTTCACAGACGACTGTAACTTGCAAGTTATCATAAATTACCCCCATGACACCAATATCCTGCAAGAGGGACTAACACAAAGCCATGGATTAAAACTAAATCCAAAAAAAAATGCATTATACTCCTCTTTGGGAAAGAGTACACCCAAGCTAATTAATTCATTGATAAAACACTCCTAAGTGCTGACCCGATAGTTAGGGATCTGGGAACATATGCAGACAGTAATCTGGCCTTCGACCAACATGTAGCCAAGATAGTAAGAAAATCATTCTAAGTCATCCAAAACATAAGCAAGAGAGTGTGGCATCCAGGCCTAAGGAACTAATAGTACCACTCTACTCAGCCCTTATTAGAGCTGTCATGGAGTACAATGCCCCCTTTGGCATGTACCTAGCCAGGCACCAGAATTCCTAAACCAGGAGGATCCAGAATACCCTTGAAATACACAGATTAAGTATACAGACAGGACCTTAAGGCAATCTCCTAGAGGTTACTGAGAAGCAATCTATGCCTAGCTTTTAAGGCACCTTAAAATCCAACTCTGATAGATCACTTGCAAAAAAAAAAAATAAAAAATATGACTAGATCCAAGGACCCGATTTTTGTCTGTGACATAAACAGAACCTTTACAGAGAGACTGATATGCATCTCAAAGGATCCCTGCACTATAGAAGAAGCTCTTCATCCATGTGAAGCAGAGTTCAACCCTTGACTTTATTCAGAAGGAACCTTGATCACTGGAAGGGAAATGGCAAATTTATCCCTGGTCTGACCCCCATATCTCTGATGGACAGAGGACGACAGCAAGTAAATTAATCCCAACATACCCCCAGTACAACTCTTAGCTACCTCTTTATTAACAAACACCACAACACAGGTATCCAAGGAACTCTGGGAGAAAACTGGGTTGGGTTGCACAGCTAGGTTTGTAAAGATCCTGGATGTCATTAGCGTAGCATGAAACTATGTCCCTATTAAAAGCAGCACTGCAGACCCAAGTATTTGAGGTTTGGAAAATTCTTCAGAAGACCAGCAAGACATTCTCACAATTCCGGAGTGAAAGTACTGTAGCTGAAAAACAAATGACAGTAGTGAATGAGGCAGTGATATATTGTCTTTGATGTAATTTCACTGATACATCATCTCTGATGTAATCAAAGAATTATGTCTACTGACATGACTGCATATGAAAGTCTGAAATGTTTCCATACAGAACTGACAGCTAATTTGTTGAAAGAGCCACATGTGCACCTATTAAAAAGTACACAACACATGTATCTCTCCAAGATACTAGAATCTTTAGTGTTTTTTTTTTTAAATATTTTTTAGTCTCCTTTGATGTCATTATTACTGGCCTAATTCCCAGTGCCTATGTCTATGTTGGATCTGCCAGCCATTGTCCTATCCACCCAGGACTTCCTCCAGTGTTGTTGGGGCCGGTTATGGGACTTAAGGATGTCCTGGGGGCTAGACCATCTGAGCTTCCATCCATTTTATTATTATTATTATTTATATGCCCTATCCACTTTCTCTTTCTCCTGCCACTCACGCTCAATCACTTCCCTCTTTGGACCATGCCTCCCTTTACACAGCATCACCAACGTACAGTTTTGTACCTACCATAAATGTAGATGTTCGAGGGCACATACTGCTGCAGTCATTACACTTGGGGTTATCTGCCGTCAGGCGGGCCCTCAGTCGGCTGAATTCCAAAGTCTTGGTCCGGCGTCGGTTGTCGTCGCTTCTTCCCCGACGTCAGAGCGACAGGGGTATAAAAGAGGCAGCCGACGCCATCTTCTTCAGTTTTTCTTGCCCCAGATGTCAGGTGCCCCCAAAAGAAGAAGGCAATACATGATGTTATGCAATCTAACATAAGTAGGAAAAACCAATCAGTAGTTGCAAGGAAATACACCATATAGGAATACCCCAAGTTGGATGTATGCTAGAGGTGTTTGTTCTAAGGCCTGTCCTGAGAGGGGATGGAGGGAGGGTAACCTGGACTGCAGCAGTATGTGCCCTCGAACATCTACATTTATGGTAGGTACAAAACTGTACTATGTTCTTCATGCCATACTGCTGCAGTCATTACACTTGGGTGAATCCCAAAGCTATGGAAGGGTGGCTGGTATTAGACTGGATTAGGAGGGGCTAGAATGCCCTGCAGGACTGCGGTGGGAAAGCCCGCTCTGGATTTAGAGTATAGTGGCAGGTGGTAGTGCCTGGTAAAGGTATGCACTGAACTCCAAGTGGCTGCTTCCAAAATGTCCTTGGTTGGGACCCCCCTGAGATATGCTGCGGAGGTAGCTGCTGCCCTGGTGGAGTGTGATCTGATGTATCCTGGCACTGTTTTCCCATGAAAAGAATAACAAAAGCGGATGCAGTGGGCTATCCATTTTGAAATAGTCTGCTTGGAGATAGCCTTCCCTTGAGCACCAGCAGCATAAGACACAAGTAGTTGGTCAGATTTTCTGAATGACTTGGTCCTGTCCAGATAGTATCTAAGTTGTCTGTGAATGTCCAAGGAGTGCAGTAGTCTCTCCCCTTTATTTTGGGGGTTTGGATAAAAGGTAGGTAAATGGATAGCCTGATTCAAAGCCACACTGGATTCTACCTTTGGCATGAAGGTAGGGTTGGTACGTAGACAGACTCTGTCCTGATGGAAGATGAGGAAAGGTTGCACTGCCATGAGGGCCTGCAGCTCCGAAACCCTGCGTGCTGAGGTAATAGCCAAAAGCAGAGCTGTTTTCCCTGACAAGTATTGTAGTTCTGCTGAGGAGGCAGGTTCGAAAGGAGGCAATGTCAATTTTTCCAGTACGAAGTTAAGGTCCCAAGCTGGAGCTGGTGGTTTTCGTGGGGGCCTTATATTTTTTGCCCCTCTGAGGAACTGTCTTAGTAAAGGATGTGAGAATAAGGGGGGATCTGTATTGTATTGGGCTGAAATAGCTGAGGTGTGGATTTTGATGGATGAGAAGGAAAGGCCAATGTAACATCTCAGCTAGGTACTGTAGAATCTGAGGGATATTTAATATCCAAGGATGTTGGCCTTTTGCTTGGTTCCATGCACAAAATCGCTTCCATTTGTCAGAGTAAGCTTTTCTGGTGCTGGGTCTCCTAGCCTCCAAGATGACATTCTGTACCTCCTTTGAGAGGAGTGTAGATGGATAAGTTAAGGTATTCTCCATGCAGCTAGATTTAGTGTCCTGAGGTGACTGTGGAGGATCTTGTAATTTTGCTGGGACAACAGCAGAGGGAATTGAGGTAGTTTCCAAGGTGGTGAATGAGACAGGTTCTTTAGGAGCGGGTACCAGTGCTGACGAGGCCAGTCCGGAGCAATGAGAATCATATGTGGCCTCTCTGTTCTGACTTTTAGTAGTACTTTTGTCAGTAGAGGTAGAGGTGGGAAGGCATAGGTTGTCAATGCTGTCCAACTGAAAGATAGGGCATCCACTTTCCAGGCCTTTGGATGATAGGTCCTTGTGCAGAATGTTTTCAGCTGGTAATTGTTGTGGGAGGCAAATAGATCTATGTCTGGCTGTCCCCACTTTCGTGCTATCATTGATAACACTTGAGGGTGTAACTGCCACTTGTGAGGATCTGTCATATTTCTGCTCAAATTGTCTGCCGGTATGTTTTCCTTTCCTGGTAGGAATTGCGCCTGTAGTTGTACTTGTAAGGCCAAAGCTGTGTTCCACAGGGTCCTTGCCTGTCTGCACAGGGGGTATGAATGTGTGCCTCCCTGCTTGTTTATGTACCACATAACTGTGGTGTTGTCTGTTCTTATTAATAGTTGGCCTGGATGCAGTAGGTCCTTGAAGGCTGTGAGAGCATTTTGCACTGCTAGCATCTCCTTTTGGTTGATGTGAAGGTGCCTCTGTTTTCGAGACCATCTTCCTCCTTGAATGCACTGGCCTGCCATGTGTGCTCCCCAGGCGTAGTCTGAAGCATCTGTTGTGATGGTTTGATTTGCTTGAGGTATGCAGAAAGGGAGACCCGAATTTCTTTGGCATGCTTGAGCCCACCACACAAATTCCTTTTGAAGGCATGGAATGAGTGGTATAATTGTTTCCAGGCTGTGTTTGTGTTGAGACCATAAGTTTTTCAGGTACCATTGTAGTTTCCTCATATGCAGCTTTGCAAATGGTATTAGTAGAATGCAGGATGCCATGAACCCCAAAGCCTGCAGGATTTTCCTTGCAGTTAGCCGGGTTAAAGTTGCCATTTTTCTGAAGTATTGAGACAGTTTCCCTTGCTTTTCTGGCGTGAGGTAAGCCATCTGGGCCGTTGTATTTAAGCTGGCATCCAGGAATATTATCTGTTGTGAGGGTATTAGTTTTGATTTCTTTTTGTTTACTGTGTACCCTAGGCAATTTAACATTTTTAAAACAAATGCCAGATGCTGTAGTAGAATGTCCTTGCTGTCCGCTTGGATCAGGCAGTCGTCCAGATATGGGTAGATTTGTATTCCTTGTTGTCTGCAAAATGCAATTACTGATGCCAGGCATTTCGTAAATACTCTGGGCGCAGTAGATAAGCCAAAGGGCAATGCAGAGAATTGATAATGTGTTGTACCTGCAAGAAATCTGAGGTATCTTCTGCAGTTTTGTCTGATAGGGACATGCAGGTATGCCTCATTGAGGTCCAGCGTTACTAGCCAAGACTCCTTGCCCAGCATGGGAAGAAGCTGCTGTAATGTGAGCATCTTGAATTTTGGTACCTCTAAGTATGTGTTCAGGATAGATAGGTCTGAGATGGGTCTCCAGTCTTTGTCCTTCCTTGGTACCAGAAATAGTCTTGAATAAAAACCTTGACCTTGTTCTTTTGTAGGTACCTTTTGAATTGCTTTCATATCCATGAGAGCTGAAATTTGTTTTTGTGCCTCTGCCCATTGATTTTGTGGCAGGTTTGGCATGCCTTTCATTTTTGGAAGGGTATGAAAATGGAATCTGTAGCCTCTGTTTATGATGTCCAGAATCCATTTGTCCTGTGTAATAATGTGCCAATTGTCTGAAAATAAGGCCAGTTTTCCGCCCAAAGGTGCTGCCTTTAAATGTTTGTTTGGCAGGCGTAGGGGGAAGTCATTGTGTTTGTTTCCTGAATGGTTGCGGCCTTTCTTCTCCACCTCTTGGACTTGTTGCTTGCCATTGTCTAGGTCTGAAAGAACCTTGTGGTTGTCCTCTGCCCCTGGGGCATCTGTACCTACCCCTTTGGGGTCTGTCAGTGGCTGGAAAAGACCAGTTTTTTGATGGCCAGTTTCTGCTGAAGCAAGGAGGTTGTACCTGCAAGAAATCTTTAACTGTTTGCATAGATTTTGCCTTTTCTTCCATTTTCTTTAAAACCTCCTCTGCTTTGACACCAAATAATACATCTTTTTGCAATGGTGCATCCAATAACTTTGCTTTTACATGATTTGGTAAGGTCTGCTCTTTTAGCCAAGCATGTCTACATATCACAGAGCCGGTAACAGCTGCTCTACATGAGGCCTCCAATGAATCAAAACCACACTGTAAAGTATGTTTTCCCACTTGTTCTGCTCCATGCAACAAATCCTGCATCCCTTTTAAATCTGGTTGATCTGTTTGTGTCATCTTAAGTTTCATTTGGGAGAGCAAAAACTGCTGGTATTTTAGCATGTGAAATTGGCAGTTTAATGCCCTCATGGCTAAAGTGGCAGAAGTATACACCTTCTTTCCCCATCTGTCTAATGCTCTGGAATCTCTTTCTGAAGGTAATGGATTTTTAGCAGTAGAGGCTTTAATTCCCTTAGGACCCTGTGAAATGGTTTCTGGGTCAGCAGCAGGACTTTTATAAAGAAACTGGTGGGAATCGGGAACCCGGTAGTATCTGTCTGGTTTAACTGGGGCAGGAGGCAAAGAGTCTGGATTCAGACTGGCTTCTGCAAAAACATCATCCAAAATATCTAGAACAGGAGGAATGGCCAGGGGCCTATGCTGAGGGAGAAGAAGGAACTCCCGGAGCCTTTTCTTAGAATCTGAGTAATCCTGTCCTTCCCAGTGGAAGTGTTCTCTCAAGGTATGCAAGGTTTCCCCGAAGGAATAGTCCTCTGGGGGGGATACACCGAGGGAATTGACTCCTCTGCATTAGAGTCTTCATAGGGGGAATAGGAGTAATCTTGGTCCTCAGAAATACCTGAGGTAATGGAAGCTTGATCTGAGGAAGGGTAGTCTTCCTCCAACCTGGGTCTTTTTTCTGAGGGGGGCTGTGAACCCCTGATAAGAGTAATTAAATCCTCAGCCATCCTGAGCATCTGCTTTTTAGGCATGGGTTGCTGAGAGGGGGTCAGAGGACCCTGTTTCCTAATTTTCGTAGGGGCCTTAGATTTTGAGTAAGATCTAATGGTAATTGAAGTTGGTTTGAAAACGCCTTCAGAAGGCCTAGTCAAATTTTCTGGTTCCCCACCTGGAATGGTGTCGGTGTCTAGAGAGGTAATCGGCTCCGGAGGGCCTACAATTTCAGATTGTGAGGTCGCCGGAAAAATGGATTCAGCGGTAGTCAGGGGCTGCGAAGGCACCTCACTGAGAACCGGAGATCCGGCGGCAGGCCTAAGCGTGGTCTCGGTATCCGTTTTGGGCCTCGGATGCCTATCTTTATCTTTGCGTTTTTTCATTAAGCCTGGAGTCGGAGTATCCGACGACATGCTGTAGTTAAATTTTTTGCCAAAATAATGAAGGGCGAACTCTGCCCAGCATTTGATAGTGCGTTTATTGAACCTAGTACAAAAATGGCAGCCCGAGACATCGTGGTCTGGGCCTAGGCAAGGAATACAGTACGAGTGGAAATCCTTATGCGGTATTTGCTTCCCACAAGAAATGCAATTATTAACTTTGTCTGACATCGGTCTGAGGCAAGAAAAGTTTCGCCAATGGGGTACTTAGCTTTAGAGAAGACTTCGGCTGACATCCTTTTCGGAAATCTCAGGAGCTGGCCGACCGGCACTTGCGAACTGCTTCTGCTTTGGGCACCGCGTGGCAAGAAAGACTGAAGAAGATGGCGTCGGCTGCCTCTTTTATACCCCTGCTGCTCTGACGTCAGGGAAGAAGCGACGACAACCGACGCCGGACCAAGACTTTGGAATTCGGCCGACCGAGGGCCCGCCTGACGGCAGATAACCCCAAGTGTAATGACTGCAGCAGTATGGCACGAAGAACATCCTGCATATCGCCCCACAGGACAAACATGCCCATGCCTCCCTGCTGCTCCGTCACCCAACCTACTACTCAAACCCAGGTCAACTAGTCAGATCTTTACCCCTCTATGCCACCAGAGCAGCTCTAGCACCTTCAGTCTTGCTAAGAGCTCTGGGTGTGTATCACATAGTCTGGCATTTTGTAATGTACTGCACAAAATGAAAGCAAAGGCTGGCAGAACAGAAATCCACGCTTTGTCTCATTACTCCTAATTAAAAAATACCAAATGTGACAAATTCAACATCTTTTTCCAATTGGTTGCATTTCTTTCAGCTCTGTTGATCAGATGTTTGGTGGTCATTTTGCAGGACTTCTACTGGTAACAGTTATGCTTTCTATTTCTAGACATATTTTTCTTCTTTGCATGCTGTGTGTAGTAAGTTAGCACTATGGGACAATACTAGAACTTTACTGCATAAAGCCTTTCAGAGTTTGCTGAGGGTTGACTGTTAAGCTTGCATTTTGACAGAAGTTTTATGTAGTACAAATATTTAATTTTTTATTATTTACCATAATACAAGTTTACTATAACTCAGCTCCTTCAAAAAGTTATAACCATTTACTCCAGGATTTAATTTAAAACTTTACTGGTGGATCAACCTTGTATTTATACCCCACCAGTTGAGGTCATACAAAAAGTACACTTGTAATATGTGCATAAATTAGTGACCATGCACACAATATAGATAAAACAGGCAAAAAAGAAATGGAAAAAAAAAAACAGAAAACATGCAATACTATTTACTAGACTAACATCAAGGTTCTAGATTAACCGGACGAGCACCTTGTCAAGAGTTAAAATGTCATGGAAATCAGATCTATCTGTGCATAGTTAGAAAACAAGAAAACAAACCATTTCTTTCCTACAAGATAAACACTTAAAAATTCAAGTGTGGATGAGAGAAAAAAACTCAGTGTGCAGTTTGGATAATTAAAAGTTAGAACTCTAACTATACCTCTGAGACAGGCACAGTGTGATGTGTGTGTGTGTACGCAAATGTGTGTGCATGTGTATGTATAACTGCACACAGGATAGCCTGACCATCTTAACAATACATAGTCACATTGTACGCAGTTATTATGCTACACAGGCTGAGGGATAAAATGATGAAAAGAAAGCAAATGTTGAGACATTAGCTTTAAGTCCTGACTGATAACTACAAAGAGCAGCAGTACTGAACATACATTTTGTTATGATGATAAAAATCTGGTAAATACTAGGGCTTTCTTTATGGTCAAGCTTATGGTTACCAGTATTAAGACTGAAAGCAGCTCTCAAAACGTTATCAGTATCTGAAATGCTGCTGGGGTTTTAGTTAATATTGCTACCTGTGTTTTAATCATGAGGTTTTAGTTAATGTTGCTACCCGTGTTTTAATCATGAAAAAAGAATAAGCTAACATTTTAAACAAAAAATAAATGCTTAAAATCAGGCTAAAGTGAAAGGATGTAGAATATATACCACATGCCTCTGAATATATATGTCAGAGGACACTGACACAAGATGCTTACACTGAAAGTCCAGCTTGGCAAATTTACAGCTACTATCAGTTCTTCTTAATTTGCCCAAGTTTTCCAGAACCAGAACAATCCCCCACCAACTGGTCCTACTTAAGTTAATCATCTGCATTTCTCTTAAATCCACCGAGCACACAGTGAAAATATAGCAAAGCTGAAACGTAATTTACAACAAGATTGCTACACTATTCACAAAATGTACTTACCCTGACATCACTCCTCTGAGCAGCATGGGGAACAAGGATCGGTGCCTCCAGTTCAGCAGATGAAATAACATTGCCTCGGTTCCCCAATGTGAAAATCGTGTTTCTGTTCTTTAGTGATGGCTTGGTAAAAAATCGTACAGCTAATTAAGGCTAAACAACCTAAACTGCAAACAGTTAAGCAAAAACACTATACAAAGTCAGAGTGTTCATGGTAAAAAGCTGAAATAGTAAATCACTTATGCAGAGCAGGTTAAGCACGCCCATAAAACAAGTAACTGTGCTTTGCTGATCTTACCGGTTTAAATTTTAGAAATGAAAGCTAATGCAGAATTCAAGCTGCGCAATTGCTTAAACAAACTTGCATGTTTTCTGTCAAGACATACGGACCTCAGCAACTTTATTTTATTCAAACCCTTTGTGCCTTTTTGCCTTTTCAGTGTTCCATTTTCTACTGTTAAGCCTAGTGCCACACAGCCATAAACAAGGTCTTCTTAACATTTCTGATAACTTGCTACAAAAGGATATCCTTCTTCGCTGTGTCTTCTACCCCCATAAGGTCATCTTTGTCAGCGACCTCTTCATACTATAAAAAAAAAAGAGCTGCTATAAGTCACATGTAGATAGACTATCAAAATACCATACATTTCAATTAATCAGAAATAAAAACAAAATATAAAAAAATATAAAGAGCTAAGCAAAACAGAGCACACCAAGTGTACTTGCATGCCTGGCTTGCTGCATTAAGGATTCCAAGCATCAGCTACTAATTCCACACTGAAAACCTTTACAAGCTGTGGTGATCAGTCTGTTAAACACGGCTACATTAACATCAGGGAAAAAATGTATTAAGCCACAAGTAATTATAATGTAAAATGGTTTCAAGGAACACACAATACTGTTACAGCTCAGAAGTAGCTATTTGCAAGAACTATCAGAATGGGTTAAGTAAGGTTACATAAACTAAACCTTGCAGTAAGAGTTAACCTTAGAAAGGGGTTATTGAAAAGACACTGAATGTTAACACAGTGGCTCTAAACCATTTCAGCAGGCCACTTACTCACTGAACACCACCGTTAAGGAAAGGGCAGCCTGCACTGATGGCAGAGTTGGATAAAGCCCTCACTAAGCCCCAGATGACCACAGTTTGATTAAAGGCTTGGGCTCCCGATAGCACAAGCAGGAAGGATGGGTGTGTGTCTGTCTTTCTTTGGTGGCAGAGGAGTGTGTGCACACGGAAAAGCAAGCAAGCAGTCTGAGGTCCCTGGCAGAGACCAGAGGAATAATCATGTAGTGCCTCCTGTGGGTGGGTTGGGACATCCTGATGGCATCAATCTCCTGTGGAGGTAAGGGGCAGTGTAGTGCAGATACCTATTGTATGCTCTAACCCACAGCTTGCTGCTAGGCTGAAACAAAGGGGGTGGGGGATTAAAAAATGCCGATCCATCCATGTGGCTGCCTTAATGATAGCCTTTCCTGGTAAACCTTTGCAGTCCCCCCCCACTCACATACATGGAAAAGTAATGTTGTGTAAGTAAACTTATCACAGCAGTAGATGATCTAACAGATCACTACTGCAGATTTTTTTAAATCTTTGATGACTTTTAGTTTCAAATAAAAATGTTTAATGGTTGGGGTCTGATTTTTTTTGACATTCTGATGAAATGTCACAAATCTACATGCACATATACATATGATTCCACACCCTGGCAATACATATAGCAAAGAAAGAAAATGCAAAATGCACACAAGTAAGGGGAGAGGGTAGGTAGCTACTGCTACAGTGATCTGTTAGAACATCCACTTTTATGGCAATTATACCACACAACTATTCAACATTTGGATCACTGCTGCAGTAGCCTAAGCTATATGGGTAGATTACCATACCTTCCAAGAGACACTAGAGAATTGTCCTTGCAAAGCTTGTTCTTGACCTGGAAAAGGAATCCCCTTTACAATGCTTTGTAAAAGTATGCACACAGAATGAAGTTGCTGCCTCTAGAATGCCACGAGTCGTCCCCTTTCCAAACAGCTATGGATGAAGCTGAAGCTCTGGTAGAGTGGGCCCTAATCCTGTTGAAGTGGCTTGTTATGATGAGAATAAGAAAAACAAACAGCACAACACAACCATCTTGAAATTGTCTGATTTGATACTGGTGGTCCTTTTTTCCTTACCTTCAAAGGGAACAAATGGGTAATCAGCTTTCCTGAAGAATTTAGCTTTGTCCAAGTACTATTTTGGATGCCTGTGGACATCAAGGGTCTGCAATATTCTCTATTACTCTCTAGCTTTTTTAGGTTTTGAAAGATTACAAGGAGGTTAACAGTCTAGATTAAAGAAAACTCTGAATCCACTTCAATTATAAAAGGATTACTTGTCAAAGAAATTTTGGGGTGGCACAGTGGATAGCACTGTAGCCTCACAGCAAGAGGTTCCCCTGCTCGATATTCAGCTGTGGTGCCCTCTGTGTGGAGTCTTCATGGGTTTTCTCTGGGTACTTCAGTTTCCTCCCACATTACAATACATGTAGTAGGTGGACTGGAAACTGTAAGTTGGCCATTGGTGTGTCAGTGAAAGACTGAGTGTTGAGTGAATGGAAGAACTGTGGCAGGTCTAGCCACCCAATGGTGTGAACATTGGCTTCAGATTGTTACTGTTGATTAACACCTCAACCTATATGCAAAAATGGGAAAAAGGGGATTACTGTTTGGCCTTGTCAAAGAAACCCCTTCCTTATGGAAAATGAGTCAGGGCTGACTTACCATAACAGCTTGTAAATTAGGTACACTTCTTGCAGATGTCAGAGGACTAAGTAGCACAGTTTTTCATGTTAAGAACCTCAAACCAGCCTAATGAGCTGATTCAAATGGAAGAAGTGTTAAACTTTCAAGCACAAACAGAAGATCTCAAGGAGAAGCCACCTGTTTTCTAGGTGGATGGATTTGTACAACAGCTTGACTTGAAGACAGGAAGAAAGGGAGGATCTAAGAACAGAGCAGCAAATATGACTGAAAGATAAATGTTAATAGAGGAATAAGAGGCCAGAGGACAATAACTCAAACAAATAATTAGGTACCAGAGCAACTGGGTCTTGAAAAGCGTCCAGGTTTTTACAATGGCAACAACAAGAAAAACTCTTCCATTTACTTGTATAGGATTTCTTGGTATCAGTTTTTTACTTCCTTTAGTACCTGCTAGACCATGTGAAAAATGGTGCCTAAAATGTATCAAAACTCTATAATCCACACAGTTAACTGAAGTGCTTCAGGTTGGGGTGCATCAAACAATCCTTGTCTTGTAAAAGTAAATCCAGTCTGCAGGGAGGCTTGCGGCAATTGTCCTTTGCCAACTGGAAAAGGGAGAACCACTGTAGCCTGGGCCAAAAGGGAGTCACCACCACAATCTATGGAGAGTCCAAAAGGATCTTTTGAACAACCCTGGGTACCAGTGGAAAGGCATACAGGAACATTCTTATAAAACAGGAATGAGAATGCCTCCATCTTCCCGGCTTGCTTACAAGGAATCCTGGAAAAGAATTTCTTTAACTATTGTGAAAGGAGGCAAACTAGTATATTTGAGTTATTCCCCACAGCTGGATCAATTCCTGAAAGACCTCAGGTATAGTAGGCATTTGTGTCTGTCCTGGTCCTGCTTAGCTTGTTCACTACAATATTTTATTCTGACAAAATGTATGAATCATGAACAGTCAGAATGAGTTAAATTGCTACCTCCCAGGCAATCATAGCAAGCGTACAAAGGGGATAAGATCTGGTACCCCCTTCTTTTTACTACAGTACTGAGGTATTGCTTCTGAGATGACTTACAGAGGTCCTGAGGACCAAAGATTATTTAAGGCTTATAAAGCACTGATAACAGCCAAGACTGCTTTGACACTAACAGTGCAGTGAGTTGGTGGACTAAGGATTCCCTGTGGGATGCACTGTTGGACATGGTGGGTGGGCAAACTGGTGTGATGAGTGAGATGATTTTCCTCAGCTATGACACAGAATGAAATTGCCTAGATATGGTAAGGACTTGCTGCGTCTAATTATGGTGGCTGCTAAAACAGCAATTACTAGAAAATGGAAATCAAAATCTAAACTAACTATACTAGAAGCAGTGAATATAGTAACACAGACAAAACAACTGGAACTGAGACTTTTAGAAAAGGGAAGGACCAAGCTTAAGAAAAAAAAAAGGAATTGTGGGAACAATATATACAGGGGAGGAATGAGGTTTAAGAGAAGGCAGGACGTAAATGAGCTATGTAATGTTTGACTAAAAATGACTGGGTAGATTATAAGTGACGCATAATGTTTGCCACTGGGGAGTGTCACTATGGTTTGGGATGTAAAATACTTGCAACTAGTACTGTGTCTGTGTGGGATGTTTCCATTTATATAAATGTATGATTGTGTATGTCGTGATGGTTTAATAAAGATGCTTCTTGTTTAAAAAAAGGGCAAACCTTGAATAATTTATGTAATGCTACTTGGGTTATCTGATACATAGCAATATATCAGAAGCATAACATTTGTAAACTTGAACTTGTTAATACAGTTTGATTATTTTTATATAAATGTAAAATTGCCTATATCATAAGTGTTAATTCAACAAAGGTGTTTAAAAAAAATTGCTTTGACACTAACGTGCTTTTGTGTATACTTGGGATTCAACACTCATTGCACTTTCATTTTTCAGACTGCTCTCCAAACAAAGTCTGAAGCATCTGTTATGACAGACTGGGGGGAGACTGAAGAGAGAAGGGAAGATTAGAACAGAGTGATAACGGGTCTATCCACCAAAGAAACTCCATTTTGACAAATACAGACTGATCTGAGGTACCACTGAATACTTCTCATGTGAAGTCTGGCTAAGGGAATTATTAGGATCAGAGTCCATGAAACCCAGAATGTTGAGAAATTCCCTGACAGAAGCACAAGACTGACTGGAGAAGTCCAGGAAGATTTCTTTGTACTGTTCTGCTTTGTCCAGTAGAAGAAAGACTCCTAGAAACTAATGACTGGGAAGAGATGAAAAATGATTTCTGCAACTTCAGCTGAAACCCCAGACTGAACATGATTTTAATGACCCATGTCAGATAATCATGGCAACTGGAAAAACTTTCTGCAAATATAACACAATCATCATCAAAATATGGAAAGATACAAATATGCAGCTTCCAGTGAGCAACCACTGGAGTCAGGCACTTTGTAAATACTCTTGGTGCAGTAGACACACCAAAGGCAAGAAAGAGAAGTGATAATCTGAGCCAGACTCAAACTCTTATACTAAATTTCCTGCAAATTGCAATGTAACAATAAGCATTTTTATGTCCAATGTTACCATGAAGATGCAAGAGGGTTTGAAAAGTTACTGGGTTTGAAAAGTTAACGTTCTGAATTTGGGAATCTTGGCAAAATAATTGTGAAAGTAGTCTAGGGCTGGTTTCCAAGTTTCCTCTTTCTTTTGTACCAGAAAAATTCCAAACACCACCTTTGTCCACCTGAGCTGAGGGTGCAAATTATCAATCACTGAACCAGCACCTGCTTTAAAATAGGAGGAAACAGTGGCCTCGGGTTTGCAGGATGAGGAGGAATACTTTGAGAAGGCAAAGGGATTGCCAATGCTGTCTGCATCCCTCTTGGATAAGTCTCAGAACCCACTTGTCTGAAATAACTGGATGCCACTGTGGAAGATGGACTCTGTTTCCTGAAAAAGAATCCAGACACAGAAGGAAAATGTTTACTGAACTTTGAATCAATTTCACTCACTTTTTTTTTTTTTAAAGGCCACATCAGTAGTTGGCCCAAATAATACCTCTTTCTCCTTAGAAGAATTCAAAATCTCAGCTTTAACATCTATCAGCAGAATCTTAGGAACATGCAAGAAGCCAGCAAAAATGTTAACCTGACTCTGGGAGTTCAAAGTCATGAAAGTTAAGGTAGCTGAAGAATAAACCATTTTTTTCAAATCTGTCAAAAGCTTTCCCATTCTTGCCAGAGGGAATAGGATTAGCATTCTCAGTGTTTACAAGTAGAAGACTTGGATAAAGATATCACTGCAGGAACTTATTTGGGGTTAGAGAACAGAAATGTGCATCTCTGAGGTACTTTATACATTCAGTCAGAACCTTGCCCCCAAAAATCTGACAATCAGGCATAATGTACGCAGTTAAAACTTCCTCAAAAGCAAGTAACACGATGAACAACTGTAGGTAGGGGAAACGCCAGTTGTAACAAGTCATTAACTTTAAGTGGGAGATGGGGTTTCATTCCATTCCCAGTGAACTAAATTTCTTGTTTTATTAATAGCATCACAAAAAGTTAGTTAGTTAATCTGCACAGAAATCTGAAGGAAAAAAAAAAAAACAAAAAAAAACTCCTCAGAATCAGAATGTTCAGCTTGATGTGAATTACCTGAAGAATCACACCCCCTCCCTGCTCATCTGACTGGAATTCATCAGACCATGTGAGAAAAAGAAGTTATGTTTAACATCACGTTCCATTTGTGTTTTTCATCTTCATTCATTCATTACGGATGGGTTCGGAACCGATCCTCGGTTCCAACTAGGCAGCTGTGCCAAGCTCACGTCAGCCAAAAAACTCTCATGCTAGGATTACCCATAGTGCCTCTCTCCCCATTACCTCAGATTGAGTTGTTCAAGGACATAAAAGTGGAGGCTTTTTCTGCTCAGTATACCCTAAACCAGATAAAGGACCATATTCAAAAACCTCCAGGAGCCAACTGGAGCGGAATGGTGGGAGGGACGTAATGAATAAATAAAGATGAACAACACAGATGGAATGTTATGGTTAGACATGACTTTTTATCTGATGTTGTTGATCTTCATTCATTCCTTACTGATGGGACACAGTCCCTAGTTTCCTGGGAGGCTTTATGGAAGAATATTCCTGAGTGCCACTGAGCCAAAGGGAGCTCTCCTCCTGGAGACCAAATCCAATTTGTAATGATTAATAAAGGTGTGTGGAGAGGCCCACGTTGCTGCTGCACAAATATCATCCATGGTAGCTCTAGAGTGAAAGGCCACTGAGGTTGCACTGGTTGAATGAGCTCTAATTTTGTTTGGCAGGGGCAATTTACTATGGTGGTAGACAAAACATATGGAATCTCTCAACCATTTCGACAAGGTCATCTTGGAAACTGACTCTTCTATTTTAGGCCCAGAATAAAGAGATAAAGAGTTGTCAGATTTCCTAAAGGATTTTGTTCTGTCCAGGTAGAACCATAATTGTCTTGTGTACATCCATTGAATGGAGACAGTACTCCTCTTTATTTGAAAATTGTCTGGTTCATGGTTAACTCTGAAATTACTTTGGGCAGAAAGGAAGGATTAGTCCAAAGCGAAACTCTGTCTTTGTGAAAAATTAAGTAGGGACATTTGACACATAAGGCCTGAAGTTCAGATATCCTTCGTGCTGAAGTAATAGCCCACATTAAAAGAGACTTCCACGACAGAAATTTTATGTGACAATTGGCTGCAGGTTCAAAAGGGGCTTTAGTTGGTGCCTGCAACATGAGGGTGAGGTTCCAAGGTTCAATAAGTTCTCTAAAGGGGGGCCTGATGCGAGAAACCTCTTTCAGAAAGGTTTTGCAGAGGCGATGAGAAATCAAGGAGGTATCCCCAAAGCCATTGTGAAAATTGGAAATAGCAGCCAGGTGAACCCGAATCACAGAAACTGCTACTCCAGATTGTAATAGGCCGGACAGATAATGAAGTACATCAGGGACTGAGGCTGTACAGGATCTATGCTATTATCACGAGCCCATAACCCAAATCTCTTCCACTTGTCACAATACAATTTTCTGGTGAAAAGCTTATGAGAAGCCAGAAGAATGTCACAGACAGGGTCTATATTAGATCACCGAACGCTTAGGTAAGTGAACGGTGATTAAAAATCTGCCCCATGTAAGCAAAAGCTTACAAAACCGAACTGTCAGAACAGTGATTTTTATTTATTTCCCCAAGGAAAAAAAAAAAAAAAAAAAAAAAAAAATCGCTGTTCCAACAAAAATAAAAGAAAACACTTTAAAATATGACATTAAGTGAAGGGCTTCGCCCCCACATCCCCCTACTTAAATATACCAACTCAAGACCGCACTACAATGCCGAAAATGGCGAACTACCAAAGCGGCCAAGAAAATTCTTTCCCAGGGAAAGAATTTGCTTACATGCCGCTTCGATATTGTGCCGTTTCAGTGTTTTCAGTTAGACCAAGACGCATTCGGAAACATGGGTCTTCGATCTGCTGATAGGAACCCCACGGACAAGAGAGGAAAGATTCTTCTGCCTGGCAATTATTGGAAGTGGAAAAACCAAGCTGTCAGCTTGAGGCTGGAAAGGATCAGGTGGAGTAGCCCTTGAGGGTGCAACAGTAATTCCAGAGTTGGATCCAGAATCCATGGTTTGCATACTAGATGAGGCCATAGAAAGGAAAACCAAAATTGTCAGGGCCAATAAGAACAATGAGGATTACTCTGCTTCTCAACCAAATTGCTTTCTTCAAGAAATGCAAGATCAATGGTATCGGGGGAAAAGGTGTGGAGCAGTCCCATGGGCCAATCGTGTGTGAGGGTGTCCCTTGGGGTTTCCCCTGGGATTAGGGCAAAGTAGCTTCTGCATTTGCGACTTACGGGCAAGGCAAACAAGTCACAGCAAGGCTGGCCCCAGCAATTGAAAATCATCGACACCACTGAAGGATTGAAGGACCACTCGTGAGGCAGGGGAATACACTTGCTAAATTTGTCTGCAATCACACTGGAATCCCCAGGAATGTGCGTTGCTATTAGAAAGCAGTTTGTGGCTATCACCCATTGCCTAATTCTCATAGCTTCCTGGCACAGAGGATAGGATTAGGTTCCCCCTTGTTTGTTGATGTACCAGACCACTGACATGTTGGCTGTCTGAACAGCAACAGTCCCTGATGGAAAGGTGTGGTGGAATGCCTGCAATGCTAGAAGCACCACCCTTTGTTCCAGGACTTTGATATGCACATTGGCCTCTGCTGATGATTAAGTACCTTGGACCATCTGTCCCTAAAAATGCCCCCCTCCCACCAGGTTAAGGAAGCGTCCGTGGTCACTGTGGCCTTGGGCTGCAGGGGCGAAAATGGAGATCTCTGGTTGCATCCACCAAAGTAAGTCCTTCTTGCATAGATTCGTTAAATGAATTTGGAAAGATATTGGGTGAGTTAACATTGATCACTGTGTTATTAGAAGCCACTGAAGTATTCTCATATGTAGTCTTACTAGCGGGACAATTGTTATTGTCGAAGCCATTGACCCCAAGATTTGAAGGACTGCCTGAGCGGGGGCACCTTGTCTCAGGGGAGTATCGCTCGGATCTGAGAGAAACAAGTCTTTCCGATCTGTGATGAGGTAGAGAGACCATGCAAGATAGTGTGTTGCCCCTATGAATTTCAAGGACTGGGATGGGTTCAGCTAACTCTTCTCCATATTTATAGAAATCCCCAAACGCTGTGCCTGTAGTAGAGAGTGTACTGTTGTGCCCTTATCAGTAGATGCTTGGTGGGAGTGGTGAGGAGCCAGTCATCCAAGTATGGAAACAACTGGAATCCCTGCAGTCTCAGGTGAGTTGCTACTACTGCCATGCATTTGGTAAACACTCTGGAGGCTGCAGAGAGGCCAAAGGGCAGTGCACAAAACTGGTAGTGATTGGTTCCCAGTCATAAGTGGAGGAATCTTCTGTATCGCTTGTCCATCTTTATGTGGTAATATGCATCCCAAAGATCTATACAGCACATCCAGTCGTCTTTTTCCAGAAAAGGAAGGATAGACTGAACCGTGACTATCCGAAACTTTGTCTGCTTGAGAAACTTGTTTAAGATACTGAGGTCCAAAATGGGTCTCCAGTCCTGTCTTTTTTGGCACTAAAAATAACCTTGAGTAGAACCCGGATTCCATCTGGTCTGGGTAGAGGGCCGGGCATGGAAGGCCTGCAAGAACACAGACTCCTCGGAGGATGGATTTGTGGACTTCCAATCTCCTCGCTGTTTCAAAATTTCAAGGATGTCTCCAAAGGAGACCTCTTCATGAGGAGATTTTTTGGACCCTTCCCCTTCATCTTAGCCAAAGTCTTCCGTGAGAGACTCTTCAGGGAGGTCTACATGCTTCAGCTTGCATGTTCTCTTCCTCAGAACCTCCTCGATGGGGGCTTCCGAAGAGGACTCGGGAGAGAGGATGCCCTGTTCAAGGGTATCTTGCGGCTCCCGTACCCAGTGCCTTGGAGTGGCAGACTGTGTCAACTGAGGTCTAGAATGAATGTACATATGGTGTTCTGATGCCTGTGGGATCAGCAGAGTGCCTGCAGAGGCTAGTGTCCTTTCCATTGCCTGGAAAGCAGGCCCGTCGGAAGAGGAATGGGAGCCCGGAACAGAGAGGGACAACCTCAGGACAGGGGTCACATCCCGCTATGACAGACCCGCCACCAGGAGAGGAACCTCGAGGGGACTCTGCGTCACTGCAATCATTGGGGCCATAGCACACGGTGCAGTAGAAAAAAATTGACGCCAGGCTAGGATCCTCGGTGCCGATGGGCCAGTCACGACCCAGAGGATGGCTCAGCTGCAAAGGAGTCAACGTCCATAGGGTGATCATCGGTGCCACAGACGAGGATGCCATTGGAACTATGACAGCTGGAACCATGAAAGGCATTGGAGCCAAGGGCTTTGGACCCAGACAGGTTGAAGGAGGAGTATAACATGGAGTCTGTAGAGAGAACTCCTCTGTTCCAAATAGGATAGAGGGTTTACTAAGAGAAGAAGACAACCCCATAGCTGTCGAGAGTTGATCCACAAGTCTGACCATGTCTAGTTCTCATCTGGTGGATATCCCCAATGGGGAGTCTGGACATTCCAAGAAGGGGCTATATGGCTGTTCTGAGAAAGGATCCGTCAACGGGGAGTATCTGGTCCGAGGTATGGGCTCTCCCATTGAGACAATGGTTGATGGACCTGTAGAAAATGCAGTAGGGGGGGAAATTACCAGAATTGGAGACTCTATTGTTTGGGTCGAAGGGAGAATCTGGACAAATGCAGTCATGGTTAGTACCATGGTAATCGGAGCCAAGGTAATTGGTACCGATATAGTCTTATCAGACTTTGGTTCAGTACTCCGCATCAAAGTAGAGGACTCAAGTCCTGGAGCTGATGGAGTTGAAGGCAATTTAGCAGCCATACTCAAGAGTCAGTTCCACTGTTGGCACGAAGGAAGGGGTTTTGAGCCCTGGAGCTGAGGGAACTGGAGACAATTTTGGGTATTTAGGTCTAGGCTCTAAAGACTTGGATTCCAGATCTTTAGGAGAAGAGGGAACCAAATGGCTCCTTTTCTTGTGATCTTTTCTGGGAGGGGGAGAACCCTCCAATGCAGAAAGAGCCTCCGAGAAAGGAGATTTGAGTAGTCCTTTAAGAATAAGCTTACTGCAGCTCTCATTCAGAGGATGGGTACTAAAGCCTGCACAAATATTACAAGGTGGTTGAACAGTTAGATGAGGCACATTTAAGCAATATACACAAGAGGAATGTCCATTCGAATAGGGCGTTTTACAGGCACGCTGGTCACAAGTTTTAAAACCAGTGGTCCCTTTCTTGTCCACCATAACCACAAAAAGTCAAGGCCACTACACCTGCAAATACCACAATATTAACAACAAAGCTTACAACAATATAGCAACCAAACATACTTTTTTTTTTTTTTTTTTTTTAATAAAGAGAGTGAGAGGGGAAGAAAAAGGGTACCAACAATGGTATCCCGAGAATACCACAGAGAGTAAGGGCGGGAGCTACCAACGATGGTAGGGAGGAATACCAGAAAAAAACGGTAAAGGGGAAGAAGAACGAGGCACTTTACCAGCTAAGGGATACCGAGAAGTATTTATCTACAGACAATAAAAGGTTCAACAACAAGAAAAAGTTTCATCAACAAGCAAAAACTACTTAAGCTGAGAGTGAAAGGCTTGACACGTCCTGACCACTATGCGGCAAACAAGATCTGAGGTAATGGGCAGAGAGGCACTATGGGTAATCTTAGCATGAGAGTTTTTGGGCTCACGCGAGCTTGGGACAGCGGCAGAGTCAGAACTAAGGATCAGTTCCAAACCCATCAGAAAGGAATGAATGAAGATTAACAACATCAGATTTTATTTTTTTCTCTTAGAATGCAGTGAAAAACTAGTATTTAACACATTAAAACCTGAGAGCAATCACTTCAGAAATCCCAGCAAATCTTTCTTATTCTTAGTTTAAAAAACAAGAACAGAAACATTGTCAAGTTTCAGGCTCTTTATGGGGGAAACCCCCTAGAAAAATGCTGATCAAGACAGCACTAAATCGGGAATTGGGCACATACACTTTCCAAAGCAACAAGACTTCACCTGTTCCTTTCCTAGAGACTGGCAAGAGTGGTTCTCCCTTGCCCAGAGAGGGAAACCCTACAACCACATAGACATCCGTTGTCCTGATCCTTAGTGACTTGAAGTACTACACCAGTGGGACCAGGGTCCACAGATGGATGGCCCAAGGAACCAAAATTAGCCACAGCACAATCACCCACCAGCGAGCTGAAGGAGTGATGGAAACTGCTAAGCACCAAAAAACTCCTTAAAATTCTTCTTTTTGTGGACAGGAGATGCAAGAATCATGGAAACTGAAAATTGCTTCATGTTTAATTTGGGAAGGAGACCTAACAAGTGGTAAGCATATGCTGAGTCAGTCAGTGAACCTTCTGAAAAAAAAATTAGGCTCAGAGGTAAAATTTTCCCTGAAAGTCAAAAAACAAACACCAAATCCTGCCCCCCCCCCCACACACACACACACACTAGCTTTACACAGAAATGTAGACCAACACTCAAAAACAGATTTTTAGTTAGTATGCCTATTAAAAAGCACTACACTAGAAGAAATTACTACATAAACATGACAGTTTCAAAAAAAATAATTTCCTAGTATAAAAACAGCTACACAAAAAAAAAAAAAAACACAGAAAAGTGATAAAATGTAGGGTTTTCCTCTGAAGGGATTTATCTGCCTAGCCTTGAAAGGATCACTAGCTGTCAAGTCAGTTCCACGAAGTCAGCAGAGAGGTGAAGTACTTTGGCAACAAAAAAGTTCAAACTTTTGGCACCCAAACTGCCTTTTCAGAGACAATTGCATTTTAAGCACATGAAAGGTGCCTTAAAGCTTTGAATACTAGCTGGTAGGCATATTCTAGGCAACAATATAATCAACATAGCTTAGGCTACTAAAACAGTGATCTAAATACTGAACATCAAATGGTCCACTTGGCCAAGTTGGGACTAATCATAATCAAGTAGTGCGGGGTGCAAAATAAAGAAAAAAAAAACTTTTAGGAAAGGGTTCCAGAAAGTAAAAATTTAAAAAAATTAAACAGTCAGAAAATATCAGGCAAGTACAGCCTTGCATATCAAGCAAATGGCTAAACAAGGCATCAAAGTATAATGGCCCCATTGTTATGCACTTGTCTAAGCATATCACCCAGCTTGAGCCAGCAGAGTTCTCAGCAAGAGCGACTCAGACCACCGTAAAGTTCTCTCTCTCTTTTTCTTACAGCCAACTGACAGTAGACCTCTGTGTAGTCTACAGAGCCACAAAGTTTCCTATCCTATGCAACTTCCTACATATCTCTAAAACTAGTAAACACCTGCTCACGAGATCAAAACAAACTGGACCTGCTAGTAAGACAGATATGTATCCCAGAAAATCCAAAGCAATTCCCTGAGTCTCTAAGTGTAATCTGGATGAATGAATGGGCAATCAAATACACCCCGCATATGGCCCTCAAAGCCTTCTTTGAAGGGTGTAGAAACTAGGTATAAATCAGTCATGTCCAGTGGGTACCTACAACTTGAGATATTGGGTTTAGGCTACTAATTGTTCTCTGATGCAACAGCCTATATTAACCTACAGGAAATCAGGCAATTCATGACAGCAAAACCTAGTAGAAAACAAATCATTCAGCCATGAGGATATCATAAATTAATGGAACAAACACTTTTTATAGTAAGCCTCAAAATCTATCTTTACAGTACTACTGTGTCATACTAGAAAAGAAAGGAGTGCAATCCAGACTTCAGAGCAGCAGTTGTCATAACAGGAGCTCCACAATTACATGAACTTACCTGCACCTTCATCAGGCGACTTGTGTAAGACTTGAAGTAGGAAAGATAAATTTTGCTCATAGTGTCCACATACTCATCTCGGATCTCTTTTGCAATGTGACGCTCATTAGCCAGTAAGAACTGGTAGAAAAATCTAAAGGTATAGAGGTTACATCATTAAACTGGATAGAACTACATACATACATACACATACATACATGAAAGAGCAAGTGTGTTACGTGTGTACATGCACACGAGTGTGTATCGGTTTAGGTTAATGCACACAAATCAACCTGTATAAATGTGCATCAGTTCAAGTTAGGAAAACTGCCATCATCTTCCTCTTTTCAAAGAACGAACTGCAAGACTAAAATTGCATTTTGCCTTGGCATGGAAGATATGAAATCAGGACTAGGAGTTCAAAGTGAATTTACATATTCCCCAAGATACAAAAACTGGGCTAGGCTGAACATAATTTATATTTCAAAGGAACATGTGCATTTAATTGAAAGTCTTGAAACGCACCCAATAACTATTTCAGATCATGCGCCAATAATAACTAAAATAAAAGCACAGGATAATGAAATAAAAATAAGACACTGGTGCTTTCCCACCTATTTGTTGAAAAGAGAGGAATTTAAGGAAAAGCCAATGGTAATCATTCAGGCGATATTAGAGAAGATAGAAATTTCTTTTGAATGTATAGCTAAGGAGTGGGATAAAAATTAAAGTTGATTTTTAAAAATAGGATGGAAATAAAAGAGAGATATGGTTAAGAAGTAACAAAAATGACATCTGTCAGTCCCTTTAAGTAAAAGTATTGCAAAATAGGGGGCATCTCACAGAACAAGAAGAGCAACTGCAGAATATTAGGCAGAAAATAAGGGATTACCTTGATAATATGCATGAGTTTAAAAAAAACTGCTGTTAAGCAACTGTTTTTGATAACTCTACAACACAAAAACTTTTAGCACAAAGACTCGGGCAACAGAAAGTAGAAAGGGCTGTCACCAAGTTTAGGGAGCCTACAACAAGGAAGATAACAAGGGATCCTGTAGAAGTATTAGAAATGTTTTGAAAATTCTATGAAAGGCTGTACAAAGCAAAGAAATATGGAAATAAAGAAGAGATGCAAATGGAAATGTTTATGGAAGAATAAAATATGCCAAGGTTAGAGGTAGAGGAGGCTCAATTACTAACAGTTAAGATAGAAAAAGAGATAAAAATGGTGATGTATAAAGTACAGTTTTGTACCTACCATAAATGTAGATGTCCGATAGACATGCAACTGCAGTCATAACATGTGGGGTTGTCCTGCCTCGGGCAGCCCTAGGTCGGCCGGATTCCAAAGTCTGGGTCCGACGTCGGCTGATGTCGCATTTCTGTCCGACGTCAGAGCGGCTGGAGTACATAAGCATCAGCCGACGCCATTTTCTTCAGTGTTTCTTGCCCCAGATGCCAGGTGCCCTCCAAGGAAGGCTGTAATCAAATTGGAAGACAAAAACAGGATTCCAGACAAATAAATGAGCAATAAAACAAATACACCATAACAGATATCCCCAGCTAAGGGTAACAGGGATAGGAGTGGACCCTAGGCATAGAGGGATATGGAGGGAGGGAAAATCCGACTGCAGTTGCATGTCTATCGGACAACTACATTTATGGTAGGTACAAAACTGTACTATGTCCTTCAAGAATGCAACTGCAGTCATAACATGTGGGTAGAATACCATAGCTTAGCTGGGGGAGGAATGCTCTAGGAAAAAGATGGTGTGGCAATCAAACCCTGCAGGACTGCCGAAGCAAAGCCTGCTCTGGATCTGGAGTATAGAGGGAGATTGTAGTGTTTGGAGAATGTATGCACGGAGCTCCATGTAGCAGCTTCTAGAATGTCCTTAGTAGGCACCCCTCTTAAGAATGCTGTAGAGGTGGTTGTAGCTCTGGTGGAATGTGGTCTGACATTGGCTGGAACAGTCTTTCCATGAAAGGAATAACAGAATTTGATGCAATGTCCAATCCATTTTGAAATAGTCTGTTTTGAAATTGCTTTTCCTTGGACTGCAGGGGCGTAAGCTACAAAAAGTTGTTCAGACTTCCTACTGGCCTTGGTTCTGTCCAAGTAGTATCGAAGTTGTCTGTGAATGTCCAAGGTATGCAACAGTCTTTCCCCCTTATTCTCAGGATTGGGGAAGAAAGCAGACAGATAAATGGCTTGATTTAAAGAAACCCTAGATACCACCTTCGGCATAAAAGTAGGGTTGGTCCTTAATGAAACCCTGTCTCTGTGAAAAATTATGAATGGTGGTATTGCCATTAGGGCCTGTAGTTCCGAAACCCTTCTTGCTGAGGTAATTGCCAACAGGAAAGCTGTCTTCCATGAGAGAAATTGCAAGTCAACTGAAGCTGCTGGTTCAAATGGAGGTAGAGTCAGTTTTTCTAGGACAAAATTGAGGTCCCAGGCTGGCACTGGGGCCTTTCTTGGTGGCTTAATGTTCTTGATTCCCCTGAGGAATTGCCGTAGCAAAGGGTGTGAAAAAACAGGAGGATCAGTGTTATATCTAGCTGAAATAGCTGATGCATGTATCTTTATGGAAGAATATGAGAAGCCGTTCTTTAGCATATCTGCCAAATATTCCAAGATGAGTGGGATGTTCAACAATGATGCATCATGTCCCTTGCTGGTATTCCAATTGCTGAATCTTTTCCACTTTGCTAAGTAAACCTTTCTGGTGGATGGTCTTCGAGCCTCTGTTAGTATCCTCTGAACTTCCTTGGAGAGATAGGTTGAGGTTATTTATGGGATCTCCCAGGCTGTTAGCTGCAGTGTCTGAAGGTTTGGATGCACTGTTTGAAATTGTGTTGAGTCAAAGTAGAGGCCATTGGGGAAGGGCCCACCTCCTGGTGTGACATATGCTCCGTAGTAGTGGATACCAGTGTTGTCTTGGCCAATCCGGAGCTATTATGATTCCCTTGGGTCTCTGCTTTGATCTTTAGTAATACTGAGGGTCATCAGTGGCAGAGGTGGGAATGCATAGATTGTTAGGAAGTTCCAGTTGAATGAGAGAGCATCTATTTTCCAAGCTTTTGGATGGTATGTCCTTGTGCAGAATTTTTGTAGAAGATGGTTGAGGTGAGAGGCAAATAGGTCCACTTCTGGCCTGCCCCATGTCGAAGTGAGTTGTGTGAAGACCTTCGGATGTAACCTCCACTCGTGTGGATCTGTGAAATTCCTGCTTAGGCTGTCCGCCAACACATTGTCTTTGCCTGGAACAAACTGGGATTGTAACTGGATGTTTAGGCTCAGTGATTTTTCCCAAAGATGCATTGTCAGTCTGCAAAGGGGGTAAGAGTGGGTGCCCCCTTGCTTGTTTATATACCACATCACAGTGGTGTTGTCTGTCCGTATCAGTAAATGGCCTTGCTGAAGTTGGTGTTGAAAGGCCTCGATGGCATGCATTACTGCCAGCATTTCCTTTTGGTTTATATGCAGATGTGTTTCCTTTGGAGACCATTGTCCTTGTATACACCTGCCTTCCATGTGCGCCCCCCCATCCAAGGTCTGAGGCATCTGTGGTCATGGTCTGTGTTATCTGTGGTTTTTTGAATGACATACCTGTGTTTGCCTGGCTCACCGAGGCCCACCATAGGAATTCCTTTTGTAGGCATGGAATGAGCGATATGGTTGTCTCCAAGTTGTTGCTGTGTTGAGACCAAACGCTTTTTAGGTACCATTGAAGCTTTCTCATGTGTAGTCTTGCTAATGGAATCAGGAGAATGCAGGATGCCATGTAGCCCAGGGCCTGTAGGAATCTCCTTGCAGTCATCTGGGTGAGCTTTGCTAAACCTTTGAAATAATGAGATAACTTCTCTTGCTTGTCTTCTGTCGGGTAAGCCATTTGAGAGGCTGTGTCTAGTTTGGCACCTAAGAAGATTATTTGCTGGGATGGTTGCAGTCTTGACTTTTGGAAGTTGACTGTGTATCCCAGAGCTTGAAGTAATCGTATGACATAGTCCAAGTTTTTTGTCAACATCAATTTGTCGTCCGCTTGTATGAGGCAGTCGTCCAGGTACGGGTAAATTTGTATCCCCTGGAGCCTGCAATGAGCAATTACTGAAGCCAGGCATTTTGTGAATACTCTGGGCGCAGTAGATAAGCCAAATGGCATGCTGAGAATTGACAATGCTCTGGCCCTGCAAGAAATCTGAGGTATCTTCTGCAGCTGTGTCTGATAGGGACATGCAGGTATGCCTCCTTGAGGTCCAGAGTAATCAGCCAAGACCCCTTGCCCAGCATGGGAAGGAGTTGCTGTAGAGTCAGCATTTTGAACTTTGGTACTATGAGAAAGGTGTTTAATGCAGATAAGTCCAGTATTGGTCTCCATTGAGATTCTTTTCTTGGAACAAGGAACAGTCTTGAGTAAAACCCCTGGCCTTGCTCTTGTTGTGGAACTCTTTCTATTGCTTTCATCCGAGTCAGCAGAGTGATTTGCTTGATAGCCTCTGCCCTCTGGTTTTGTGGCAGGTTTGGCATGCCTTGTTTTCTTGGCAAGGTATGAAAATGGAACCTGTAGCCTCGGTCTATAATGTCCAAAATCCATTTGTCCTTTGTCAGTCTGTGCCAATTTTCTGCAAACAGAGATAATTTCCCAAGGAGCTTCTATTTGTTCCCTGGTAGGCAGAAGTAGAGGAAAGTCATTGAGATTGTGGCTGTGGGGTAGGTGAAACCCCTGTCACTTCTTTGGTTTCCTGGCTGCCATTGTCGCCCCTGTAAGGGCCCTGTATTGGCCTCTTCCTCGGCCATGTCTGTTTTTACCCCTTTGAAACTTTTCTGGATTAGGAAAGGACCAGTTTTTTGAAGGCCAATTCCTACTGAATCTGGGGGGTTGAACCTGGAGGAAATCTTTCACCGTCTGAACTGATTTTGCTTTTTCTTCGATGGTCTTTAACACATCCTTAGCATTAGCACCAAAAAGCTTGTTCTTTTCCAAAGGTGCATCCAGAAGTTTTGCCTTTACATGATCTGGTAGAGGTTGATCTTTTAACCATGCATGTCTACGAATGACTGCCCCTGTCATAGCTGCCCTACATGAAGCTTCCAGTGCATCATATCCACACTGCAGGAAGTGATTGCTTACTTGCTGAGTGTTATGTACAGCTTCCTGCAAAGCCTTCCTGTCTAAAGGATCAGGAGTGGCTAATGTTTTTTGTAAATCTTCTAACAGGAAATCCTGATATTGTAACATATGAAAAAGGCAATTCAAAGCTCTCATAGATAAGGTAGTGGATGTGTAAACCTTTTTGTCCCATCTCTCTAATGACCTAGCTTCCCTGTTGGAGGGCAATGGATTTTTAGAGGTGGAAGCTGAAACTCCTTTAGGCCCCTGTGAAATAGTTTCCAAATCAGCAGAATGGGCCCTGAATAAATGGGAATGTGTTTCTGGGACCCTGCAATACCTGTCTGGCTTGGCTGGAGCCGGAGGAAGAGAGTCAAGGGTAGCACTAGAGTCAGAATATAAATCATCCAAAACATCAAGTACAGGAGGAATAGCTAAGGGCCTGTGCTGGGGCTTCTTAAGGAAAGTCCTAAGGCGTTTTCTGGAATCAGAATATTCCTGTCCTTGCCACTTGAAATGTTCCCTCATGGTATGCAGAACCTCCCCAAAAGAAATATCCTCAGGAGGAGAGGCCGAGGGGATGGAATCTTCTGCATCCGAGTCCTCATAGGTCTGGAAGAGCTCTTCCTGGCTATCAGAGTGGACAGAGCCCTCAGAATCTTCATCTGAAGGGATAGGGTCAGAGGGTTCAACCCGGGGCCTTTTATCAGAAGGAGGTTGGGATCCTCTCTCGGGATGGGCCTGTGAACCTCTAATCATAGAAATTAAATCAGCAGCCATAGACATAATTTGTGTCTCTGGAGTAGGCTGAGGTAAGGTTTTAGTAGTAAGATGCTTTGTTTTGCTGGCTGCCTTAGCCCTAGTGTAGGCCTTAATAGACATGGCCATAGGAGGCCTGGCAGCTCCACGTGCAGGAGTGACCTTGTCTACAGCAATGGTCTCGGGCATTTCCTCGGTTTCGGTATCCGGAGGAAAATCGATAACTGGCGTCGGAATCGGAGTCGTCGGTAATGCGGTGTCTTCGGTTCGGAGCGGTGGAGAGACCGTCTCAGAGGGAACCGGAGCACTCGCGCTAGGTTTTGGCGTGGAGTCGGTGGTAGACGCGGGCCGAGGATGTCGGTCCCGGTCTTTTCGCTTCTTGGGAGTTTGCGATGTCGGAAGTTCCGACGGCATGGTGTAAGCAAATTTATCGCCAAAAAAATCTTCAGTGAACTCCGCCCGGCGCCTGAGGGTGCACTTGTTGAAGCGAGCACAGGCTACACAGGCCGAGACGTCGTGGTCTGGGCCAAGGCAAGGAAGACAGTAAGAGTGGAAATCCTTATGAGGTATTTGTTTACCACAAGATAGACAACTGTTAACTTTTTCAGTAATTTCTGACATCGGCTGAGGCAAGAAAAGGTCCCCAACGAGGTACTTAGCTTTTTTGATGACTTCGGTATCGAAGAATACAGGAGCTGACCGACCGGCACTTGCGAACTGCTTCTGCCGGCACCAGCGGCAAGAAAGACTGGAGAAAATGGCGTCGGCTGATGCTTATGTACTCCAGCCACTCTGACGTAGGAGAGAAATGCGACATCAGCCGACGTCGGACCCAGACTTTGGAATCCGGCCGACCGAGGGCTGCCCGAGGCAGGACAACCCCACATGTTATGACTGCAGTTGCATTCTTGAAGGACATCCCCATCTACAGGAACGTCCCCAGGAATAGATGGTATTCCTGTGGAAGTTTGGAAGCTAGGAAGGAAAAATGATAAAGATCTGGAATGTTTTGTTTAACAATATTTTAAGAGAAGTACCAACATCCTGGAAGAAAGCAGTGGCAGCTGTAATTCCTAAAGAGGGTAAGGATCCATCAGATCCAGCTTCATACAGGGCCATTTCAATATGAAATCATGATTATAAAGTGTTTATGTCTATAATGGCTAACAGAATGGCAAAAGTGATGCCAAAATTGATACATACGGATAAATGTGTTTTTGTGGAGGGGAGGCAGACATTTGACAACATTAACAGAATAATGATGATCTAGAGGGAAGCAGAATGTAAGAAAATACCATTGTTATTGTGTTATTGGTGGGTCTTGATGCAGAGAAAGCATATGACAGAGTAAGCTGTGACTTGACGAGCAGAGAAATGGAAGCATTTGCACTCCTTGATAAAATTAAAAGGTTCATTAGGAAGCTATATGCGGGATCGGAGGCAAAAATTAAAGTGGGTGGGGTCCTCTCTGATCTCAGCTTGAGCAGAGGAACCAGGTAGGGGTGTCCTCTAGCTCTTTTGTTATTTGCATTATATTTAGAACTACTGGCAAAGAAAATAAGGGACTCAGAAATTCAAGCATATAAACTGGTATGATAGTCAAGAAAAAAGTACAGTTTTGTACCTACCATAAATGTAGATGTTCGAAGATCCACATTGCTGCAGTCCTTACACTTGGGTAGTCCGCTGTCCTCGGTCGGCCCGAATATCAAAGTATAAGGCTGACGTCGGTCAAGGCGCATTAGACTGACATCAGGACGTCAGGGTACAAATGCGCATGACCGACGTCATATCCTCAGTCTTTTCTTGCCCCAGATGTCAGAAGACCCTAAAAAGAAAGGTCAAAACCAAAGACAGCAAACAACCAACCAACCACCCTTGCACTAATAATATGTACAAAGTATACAATATACACAATATTTACAACCCAACCCACACAACCGCCTCTAAACACAGAGGGAAGGAGGGAGGTAAATTGGACTGCAGCAATGTGGATCTTGAACATCTACATTTATGGTAGGTACAAAACTGTACTATGTTCTTCATCTCACATTGCTGCAGTCCTTACACTTGGGTAGAATCCCAAAGCAGAGGTAAGGGAGGATGGCAAAACTATAAAGTAGGAGCTGCCAAAATGCCCTGTAAAATAGCAGTGGCAAAACCAGCCCTAGATTTAGAGTAAAGTGGAAGGTGATAATGCTTAGAGAAAGTATGCACTGAACTCCAAGTAGCTGCCTCCAAAATATCTTTAGTTGCCACCCCCTTAAAAAGGCTGTCGAAGTGGCAGTAGCCCTAGTGGAATGAGGCCTAATCCCAGCTGGAATCTCCTTGCCACGATGGGAATAACAGAAAGCAATGCAAAACCCAATCCATTTAGAAATAGTTTGTTTTGACACAGGCTTGCCCTGAGAACTCAAAGCAAAAGAAACAAACAACTGCTGAGACTGCCTGAACCCTTTAGTTCTGCTCAAATAATATCGCAACTGCCTGTGTACATCTAAAGTGTGCAAAATCTTTTCCCCTTTATTTTGGGGACTTGCATAAAAAGTAGGCAAATGAATAGTTTGGTTTAAAGCCACACTAGAAACCACTTTAGGCATAAAGGAAGGATTAGTACGCAAAGATACCCTATCCTTATGGAAAATTAAGAAAGGCTCAACCGCCATAAGGGCCTGCAATTCAGAAACCCTTCTTGCAGAGGTAATGGCCAACAAAAAAGCAGTCTTCCATGATAAATATTTCAACTCAGAAGTAGCTGCAGGCTCAAAAGGTTGTAGAGTGAGTTTCTCCAACACAAAATTGAGATCCCAAGCAGGAGTAGGAGCTCTCGTGGGGTCTTATATTCTTTGCCCCTCTAAGAAATTGCTTGAACAAAGGATGAGAAAACAATGGTGGGTCACAGTCATAGTGAGCCGAAATTGCTGCAGCATGAACTTTAATAGAAGAGAAGGACAAACCTTTGTCCAGTAACTCAGTAAGATATTGAAGAGCCACACTTAAATTAGGCTCAGAAACATCAAATTCCTTTGCTGCACTCCAAAATAAAAATCTCTTCCATTTATCTGCGTACACTTTCCTTGTACTAGGCCTTCTAGCTTCCAAAATAACATTCAAAACTTGCTGTGGAAGTTGAGACCCTCTATGGTTCAAAACAGAATATGCCAGGCTGTTAGGTGAAGAGAGTGAAGCTTGACATTGAGTAAATGACTGTCCTCCTGAGACAACAGGTGTGGAATCGAAGGTAAAGGCCATGGAGGCTCCCGTACCAGACTTCTCAGTAATGGGTACCAGTGCTGTCGAGGCCAATCTGGAGCTATTAAAATCATCCTTGGCTTGTCCTGTCTGACCTTTAGAAGTACCTTTGGGAGGAGAGGCAGAGGAGGAAAGGCATACACATGAAGATTGCTCCAATTGAAAGAAAGAGCATCCACTTTCCAAGCTGTGGGATGAAACCTTTTCGTGCAAAACTTTGGCAGCTGGTGGTTTAGTGGAGAAGCGAACAGATCTATGTCTGGAGTTCCCCATGACACTGTCAATTTCTGAAATACATGAGGATCCAATTTCCACTCGTGGGGATCCATAATTAAATCTGCTCAACACATCTGCTAAGGAGTTCTGTGCTCCGGCAGAAACCTTGCCTGAAGATTTAGCTGTAAACTGAGAGCAGTCTCCCACAAAATCATTGCTTGCCTGCATAGAGGATAAGAATGTGTTCCCCCTTGCTTGTTGATGTACCACATGACAGTAGTGTTGTCTGTTAGAATCAACACCTGCCCTGGAAGAAGTAACTCCTTGAAAGCTATTAATGCAAACTGGACTGCTAACATCTCCTTCAAGTTGATATGTAGATGTTGTAGTCTGGCAGGCCACTTGTCTTGTATCCACTTTCCATTTAGATGAGCTCCCCAAGCTTTGTCTGAGGCATCTGTCGTTAGAATCTGACTCGCCTCTGGCCGGGTCACAGAGAGTCCCTTGTTTAGGTGACATTCCTGAGCCCACCACAAAAATTCCTTTTGAATGCAAGGTATTATTTGAATGACAGTGTCCAGATCCTGGCAGTGCTGTGTCCATACATTTTTGAGATACCATTGTAGCTTCCTCATATGCGGTTTGGCATTGGGAAGCACCAGAATACAAGATGCCATGAACCCCAAGGCTTGAAGGACTGTCCTTGCAGTCAGCCTGGACTGATGAGACAATTGATGAAAGTAAAGGGAGAGATTCTTTTGTTTGTCCGGGGTCAAAAAGGCCATCTGGGATGCTGTATTCAGTCTTACACCCAGAAAGCACATGTCCTGAGAGGGTACTAGACTGGACTTTATTTCGTTCACAGAATACCCCAGGCATCTTAGCACTGCTATCACATATTCCAAATGATGAAGAAGTTCGTCCCTTCCTTGAGCCAGAATCAGGCAATCGTCCAAATAAGGATAGATCTGTATTCCTTTTAGCCTGAAGAAAGCTATCACTGGAGCCAGAACTTCGTGAACACTCTGGGCGCAGTAGATAAGCCAAAGGGCAATGCAGAGAACTGATAATGAGACGTCCCAGCCCGACGCAGATACTTCCTGCAACTCTGTCTGATAGGAACATGAAGGTAAGCCTCCTTGAGATCCAAAGTTACCATCCAATGATCTTTGCCCAGCAGAGGTAAAAGCTGTTGTAACGTCAACATTTTGAACTTGGGAATGTCCAGATAAGTGTTGAGGATAGATAAATCCAAAATTGGTCTCCACGTGTTCCCCTTCTTTGGTACTAGGAACAGGCGAGAATAAAATCCTAGGCCCACTTCTGGCATAGGGACTGGCTGTATGGCCCCTATTTGAAGTAACAGAGAAATTTGTTTGTGAGCCTCTATTCTTTGCTGAGGAGGAACGTCTGGCATGCCTTTGAAAGGAGGCAAGGTATGGAAATAAAACCTGTAACCTTGGTGTATGATATCCAATACCCATCTGTCTTGGGTAATTAAACTCCAATTTTCCTTGAAAAGTGTCAACCTTCCTCCCAAAGGTGCTGCCAGACGAGAAGGCTCTGAGAGCTGAAAAGGTAGGTCATTGGGTCTGTTTACGAAAGGACTGACCCCTGCCCTCACCCGAAGACTGTGCAGGAGAACTCCCTGTTCTAGGCCTGAAAGAGCCCTGAGCTCTGCCCCTACCACGTCTAGATCTACCCCTAGACTGGGAATCATAAGAAGGATACGTCCACCCCTTGGTAGGCCAATTTCTACTAAACTTCGGAGGCTGAACCTGCAAAAAATCTTTAACAGTCTGCATAGACTTAGCCTTGTCTTCCATTTTCTTTAAGACTGCCTCAACAGGTGAACCAAACAACACATCAGATTGTAAAGGAGCATCTAAAATCCTTGTCTTAACATGGTCAGATAAATTCTGATCCCTCAGCCAGGCGTGCCTGCGAAGAACTGACCCAGTGGCAGCCACCCTAGACGAGGCCTGTACAGCATCAAAACCACATTGCAAAGAATGCTTACCCACCTGTTCAGAAACATGTACTAAATCTTGTAACTCTTTACACTCAATACCTTCCGCCAGAGCATCTACCTTAGACTTCAATTGAGAAAGTAGGTACTTTTGGTATTTCAGCATGTGAAACTGGCAATTCAAGGCCCTCATAGCAAGGGTGGAAGAAGTATAGACTTTCTTTCCCCATCTATCCAAAGCCCTGGCCTCTTTATCTGGAGGAACCGGATTTTTAACAACAGAAGCCTTAACACCCTTAGGCCCCTGACTAACAGTTTCTGGGTCCGCCCTAGGACTCTTAAAAAGATACTTATGAGCGTCAGGCACCCTGTAATACCTATCCGGTTTAACAGGAGCAGGAGGCAAAGAATCAGGATTAAGAGAAGCCTCTGCAAACACATCTTCCACAACATCCAGAACAGGAGGTATAGCCAAAGGCCTATGCTGGGGTAAAACAAAATTCCCTAAGCCTTTTCCTGGAATCAGAGAAGTCCTGACCTTCCCACTTAAAATGCTCCCTCATGGAGTGAAGAGTCTCTGAAAAAGAAAAATCCTCAGGAGGAGAAGCAGAAGGAGTAGAATCATCCACATCAGAATCAGAATAAGGAGAATACTCCTGCAAGTCTTCAGCCGAAGACTCTGAAACATCCGAAGCCTGCTCAAAACTCCCCAACTCAGGTTCCACCCTAGGTCTCTTATCAGGAGGGGGCAAAGAACCTCTAATCAAAGTAATCAAATCTTCTGCCATTTTAAGCATATGCTTCTTGGGCACAGATCCTGAAGAACTAGGAGTGACACCAACTGAAGCTAAACCTGGCCTGCCTCTGGGAGAAGCCTTGGAAAGAGAAGGAGAAGGCCTAACCACCCTAGGAAGGGAGGGGAGTACAGTAACCTGAGAGGCCCCCTTCAGCCTGACCTGCCTCCTGAGAGGCCACATCCTGCAATAACAAAGGCTCCCCCTGGGACTCCAGAGAAACCTCCGGTGGAGCCCCCGGCTCCACCGACACCTCTAAAGAACCGGCGTCCGGGACGGCTCTTCTTGCCTGGGCTTAGCTGCTTTGTCCTTGCGCTTCTTCTCAGAAGCGGACGCCGGAGCATCCGACGGCATATTATAATTGCACCGCTTCCCGAAGACTAACCTGGCACAATCTAACCTTCTCTTAATAGTGCGCTTATTGAATCTAGCACAAAAGCGACACCCAACAACGTCGTGCTCAGGCCCTAAACAAGGAATACACAAAGTATGATAATCTCTATGCGTTATCTGCTTCCCACAAGAAATACAGTTATTCACTTTTTCTGAGATCCGGTAAACCACTGAGGCAAGAAAAAACCAAAATATTCCCCAACGGGGTACTTAGCCAACTTTGACTCGGTCTGAAACTCCGAATTCGAAAAATTTCAGAACGCCGAACGGCACTTGCAACGCTGCTTCTGCATCGGACCATGCGGCAAAAAAGACTGAGGATATGACGTCGGTCATGCGCATTTGTACCCTGACGTCCTGATGTCAGTCTAATGCGCCTTGACCGACGTCAGCCTTATACTTTGATATTCGGGCCGACCGAGGACAGCGGACTACCCAAGTGTAAGGACTGCAGCAATGTGAGATGAAGAACATCTGGCTCTATTTGCAGATGACATTTTATACCAGACAAAACCAGAAAGGGACATGATAGTGCTGTGGAATATACTAAGACAGTTTCAGACCTTTTCGGGGTAAAACATTAATGAAGCTAAAACAAAAGCAATAGCGGTAAGCTATGTACCCACATACGAACTAGTTCAGCAATATCCATACTTACGGGGGACATGAGAAAATGAAGTGCTTAGGCGTATGGATTAAAAATGATACCGATGTGGCATCCAAGGATATGTGGGAAGTGACTAAACAAAAGATAATACAAAAACTCAGGAAATGGAAGCTGTCTTATATGGATATTGATAGTAAGATACAATCACTTAAAATGTTTTTAGTCCCTTTAGTTTAACACACAGGTCAGGAATATGTTTATCAACCAGAGGAGAAGTTGTGGATAGCAATTAATAAAGAGCTGAAGGATTTTATGTAGTAGGGGAAGACGGCAAGAGTCAAGTGGGATAAACTTATTCTTCTAGCAGAAGAGGACGGATTGGGATTTGAAGGTGTATTTCAGAGCAACATAGTTAAGGCTCCTATACATACTACAACAGAAAACTACAATTTAAAATGGAAAGAGATGAGGACGATGAAATGGGGAGAAGCTCAAGTAACAGGGAGAGACTGGGATTTTGGATGCTGACCTTTAAGAAGAACATAAGGTACTCTAAGAACTAAGCCATTACGGGAATGAAGAAAGGAGATTCTGCTGATAGGGATGATTGCAATTGGGGATATACACAACACGCAAGAGGGGGCGGGAATATATTGGAGAAAATTGGCAAAGGACCCAAGGTATTGGGAGCAAATAACTAAAGAGTGAAAGGTAACAGAATGGGAAGACGCCAAGAACTTATTTGGACTGCAGGTTAGAGATTGCCTTCTACATCAAGGACTGATATCAGAGTACAGTCAAAGTGAAAGAAATAGGGAGGTCCTAAACGAAAGACCAGCAATGGTAGAATCTAGAACAGAAGTTGCCGTTAAGAAAGGGATAATTAGTAGAGCATATAAAATACTGCGTGATAACTATAAGAATCAATCAGAGGAGGTTAGGAAGGATTGGGAAGAGAGACTGGATAAGCAATTCACAAAGAAACAACGAAGGATATATGTTTTTGGATCTTTCGGCTTTTCCCGGTTAGGGGTCGCCACAGCGGAACTCCGGTCCACTAATGATTGGCAGTAGATTTGTATGTACCGACTTGCCAGGCCTGACGCACAACCTTCAACGAAGATACGCCCATTCACGTATGTCTCCACACAGAAGACTCTTTAGCTGAGAATCGAACAGGACAACGTCTTACTGTGAGGCAATAACGCTACCGCAGCACCACCACCACAGCTAACGAAGGATATATGTATGTCTCCCAAATATACAACAAAATCTAGAAGATTTAGGATCTTTGCCTGGAAGTGTTTACATAGGTATTTTTATACCTCAAGCAGGCTCCAAGGAATTTTTCCTCAGGTAGACAGCAAATGTTGGAGATGTGATGGGGAAAGAGAGATAACTGGGAACATATTTTCTGCAGTGTAATGAGTTGGCAGGCAAAGATTCCCTGCAGTCTGCACTGTCGAAGATGCTGGGTGAGCAAATTGGAGTAACTAGGGAAATTATTTTTTTTTAAGCTGCGATACAGAATTGGAATTGCCTAGACATAGTAAGGCCTTACTGAGTCCAATTATAATGGATGTCAAAAAAGCAATTACTAGAAAATGGAAATCAAAGTAAAACCAACTTTACTGAAACTAACGGAGATAGTAACAGATAAAACAACTGGAAATGCGATCTTTGAAAATGGCAGGAGTAAATTATATAGGAAAAAATGGGAAATGTGGGATCAATACATACAGAGGAGGAACAAGGTTTAAAAGAAGGCAGGACATGAATGAACTATGTAATGGTTGATTGACAATGACTGGCTATATTAAAAATGATGTATAATATTTGCAGCTACAGTTGTGTTGGCATGGTTTGTAAGGTATAAGGTTTGCAACTGAGACTGTGCCGTTATGGTTTATTTTCATTTATATAAATGCAAGATTGCCTATGTCATACATGAATAGTTAATAAAGATTTTTTTAATTTTTTTTTTAAACTGCATTTTCCCCTCAGTGAATATCTGACAGCTTCAGTGAGACACACACACACACACACACACACACACACACACACACACACACACACACACACACACATGCACACGCACGCACCACACTTCACAACTCTGAACCATCAAATTTATGAAGAATACTACCGATACATACAGATGCAGAGCAGGATCAGAAGTAATAAAGACAGACAAAATACACATGAGAATACTACAATATCAGCTATAAAACAAGCCAACACTTAAATGTAAGTTCACATTTAGTCACAAGATTTACGGTAGTGCTATATGATTACCGAGGTCATGAGGTACCCTGCAAAATACCACAGATAAAAACACTTCATGCTACATAGTACAATTGCAGATAACCAGACACAAAAGCAAAAAATATGCTTAAGAGAAACAGAGTCACACTAATTACAATTAAATAACGAAATGTACACAAAGGAACATCTACAATTACAGAAACAAAAAGGCAAAACTTCACCTGTACTTCAACAAAGCATTCTGGGGTATTTGATAATTCGTCATCGGTTTTCTGAAGGAGTAAATCTTTTGCAGGATAAACTCTCGAATTTTAGTAACTGCCTACCAGAAAGGAGGAAATAAGAGAAATCTCACTAAAAATAATCTCAGTATTTAAAAAAAAAAAATTTAATCTAGACATCACTTTTTAGATACTTTTTAATCTAGACATCACTTTTTAGATACTTTTCTTATGTTGAATGTATATGTCATATCATAAAACAGCATCCATATACAGCCAATGTTCTTCATTAAAAGGAGGGGACTGCCAAGTGCCAGCTCACAACTGCACTACAACCACCACCTGATCCAAGGAATCTGCCCTAATGGAGCCTATGTGAGAATTATAAAACACACACCTGTGATTTGCAGTTCACAACAGTGATCAGAAACTCCAAGGACAGACAACAAAATTAATAACCAAGCCAAAAGGTGATTTCTGGGAAGTACTGTAAATACCTCCAAGTCCAACAAGTGCTACATCATGGTAAAAGTGTCGACTCACCTCATGAACAGAAATCTTACACTATACAGGAAACAATGCACCTGTGGTGTCCTGAAAGAATACCATCACTGATCCTGCAGCAATCTAAATGCTAGAAGGCATATAAAGGCAACATTTTAACCATAAGAAAAGTCACAGCAATCAAGACGGTATTAACTGGTGGACAGTACAGGAAGTTCACACAAGAATGATACAGCAAATTAATTTCAAGCAGCAAAGGTACAACAAAGTAGTACAAAAAATGTTTTCATTTGCAGCAGAGTTCTAGCTCTAAATTTTATAGGATTCCTACTGGAACTGTGCACAAGTTAAGTTGCAAAGTGTGAGTATTATGTTATAGACCTGATTTACAAATACAAACCATGTAAAGGCATTACAAATATGTAGGTTCTCAGGTTCTCATTCTTTTAAAATTCTGTCAAACTGTAGAAAAGTAGAGAAGCTGTGTAAAATGGTTTACAAGCCCCAGGACTTTGTTATAACATTTAGTCAGGGAGCATGTGCACATCCATCAAGGCCTACAGATCCTGAACATGCTGCTACTGCACAGGGGGCACATCAAATAATGAGAGTAAATTACACAACAAATTAGTAGAAAGTCACTACAAAATAGAAACATATTTGAGCAGTGCCTTGCAGTATCCATCCAGCAATCTACTTACACACTTTATCGAATTCAGTGTCAAACAGAGCTGGAGCCCATTTTGTGAAATAGAATGAATGTTCTCTGTAGGGCACGCAAAGCCACACATCCACCAGTTTACCCAAGGACAATTCATCACTGCCAGTCCACCTGCCAGCACGCTGCTTGGAACATGGAAGCAGGTAAAGACCCACACAGTCAAGAGGCACATGCAACACCACAAAGAAAGCACCTCATCCACAACCCGAGCTGTGGAACCAAGATATGTCAGACACTAACAGTTTTATGAATGGAAGACTTATGAATGCCAAAATCTTGTTTTCAATGGCCATAATATCCATTGTACTATCCCTGTTTTAGACCTATGTCGTACTTTTAACATATACAAATAAAAACTACATTGTGCCAAAACATGGCCTTCATCTCACCTTAATCTTTAGTCGGTCCAGGATATCCTGTACATCCACACAGGCACAAGTTTCCTTGAAAGACTGCTCCTTCACATAATTAATCTTGTTATTGAGTTCATGCAACTGTTCCAGAAATTCCTGCTCAGTCACTGGTGTCTCAAGAATTATACTGCAAAAAAGAAAAATACGACAAATATGACAATTAATACATGACAAATTACCACAGTACTGTGACTTCACAGGTTACAATTATCCTCTTGCATAAAAGAATAAACCACAAAGATGACTTAAATGCCACCTACTGAGTATTTTTCCTGACATCAGAATTCAGGGTCTCTGTCAGGACATATAACAAACAAAAAGGTATGCACCATGCCACTTGATATTACAGATGGCTTTTTGTAGTTGGTGGAAAAGTACATTGTCTTGTGCCTTCTCCTATGGCTCTCCCTAAAATCAAGAGCTGCTACACACTGGGTGTGTGCAATTACCATTCAGCTGATGCAAAGCAGATTTTACAGAGGCTACAGTGTGTGCAAATCTCCAGATTTCCCTAGCTCTTTCTAGCCACTTGTAAAGTATGATGTCCGTACATTCACTGCTGCAGTATTCTTAACATATGGGATTCCCTGCTGTGGAAGCCTAATGTCCGGCCAGTCTACCAAAGATTCCTGTTGCTTAAAGGTACACCAAACATCACCCAAACGCTCCTTGCGTACCATAGGGCACAAAGGTGACATTCAGGCTTACCATAGTCAGAGCTTCTTTGCCGCCAGTCCAAATGTATCTTTCAACCATTGATATGCTTACCTGCATCCGTTTTCTGCTAGTTGGATGCGTTTTCTTTCTCCACTCTACATAATGTCTTTTTGCTGATTTCTTTGCAGTTACAGATAAGTGCCCCATTGGGGGTTTTGTTTTTTCTTGTCTTGTTTTGTGCACCTTGAGTTTAATGTCATCCAGGAAGGGTAAATGCAAGTTTGGGAGACAGATTCCCCATAAAGACTGCCACAATAAGTGTTTTTTTGTCTAGGAGCTTCTCATGACCATAAGTCTTGTTCAGTTTGTCAGGCATTCATCCTGAAAACCCTTCTCAGCAGTAGACTTTCTTCCCTTTCCTTGTATCTTGAGAACCAGTGCCTTAAGCCTCTCGCTAAAGATGCAATGGAAGGAATCTCTTGCTCTGAGGGTTAGCAGGTAGGGAAGAGAAAGGTGAAAAATGTACAATCGGAATCTTCTGCTGTCCAGCCTCTGTCAGATGTTTCTCCAGAGGACATTACAAACGCGGCAGCTCACCCAGCTATGTTGTCGGAATTCTCTGCCACAAACATGTTGGAGTCCTGTGAGGATCCGGCTGGCAGCACATCCAAAGAGACTTTGCAGGCATCCATCTTGGACATTCAGGGGGAACCACAGCTGATTTTTTTGAGGGGCCAAGGAGAGATCCTCCATTTTTAGCTGGGGAAGAAGTTCCTACTATGGTTCTCGACTGTCGTCCTGGGTTTGAGCCTTCTCAGTTTTTCCCTTAAAAAAGAAACAAAAACAAACTTGTTTCTTCCACTCCTAGGGATCCACAAAGTGACTGGCAGGCCTTTACTCAGGGGCTATTTACTGCTTTAATGTCCTTAAAGACTCCTGAAGGGGTTTCGGTTCCTGCTCCTCCTTGGTCCTCTACTCCTCTTAAAAGGCCTAGAGAACAGGATCCTTCGGAGGAGGAGTCAGATTCTGATGACAAATCCCTGACTTATTCTACTCAAATTCCTTCTCTTTTGGACTATGGGTCAGAGAAGGAGGAATCTATTAGTCCTGATGTTCCTCTTGAGGAAATTTCCTTTGAGGACACACTATCTAGAATGATGGATTTTAAGTGGGATTGTGCTCATGTCACCGATATCCATAAGACATACTAGGAGCTATTGAAGTTGGAATCTCCTAAGCCTGTGGCTATTTCTCCTGTTTTGGCTGCTTTGCTTGATGCTTTTTCTAATGCCGGTCATGTGCCCGATTCTCTGCCCCCTGCTGCCAAGAAACCGAACAGGTTTTATAGGGGGCCTGAGGATGGTTATTTTTTATACAAATATCCTGCTGCCGACCCCTCTGCAGTGTCTGTAGACTCTGCTAAGCTGCCTCAATTGCCTCCTTCGCCCAAGTTATTGCCTTCTGACAAGGACAGCAGAGCTATGTATAGGCTGGGTAAGAAGGTTTACACTTCTGCTACCCTACCTTTTAGGGAAGTTATTCAGACCCATATATGTCTAGGTATGTGTTGGCTCTTCTTTCTCAGACCTGTCAACTTATTTCTGATTTTCCAGACTCGGAGGGTAAAACTTTTCATTGCTAGGGCCTTCCTCTCAAATTATTCATCATTCTATTAAATGTAGGTATGATGCGACAGATGACTCTTTTAGGGGCTGCTGTTTTTGGTTCAGTGATGAGGATGTATTCTTGGCTTAGGCTTCAATGTTTACCTCATGATATTAAGGCTAAGTTGATGGTTGCTCCTCTGGATTCTAAGCTTTTGTTTAGGGAAGCTGCTATTGGTTTACTTAAGTCCCTTCAGAATAAGGGTAAGGGCCTTACAGGAGCTTAAACATGTGTTTGTTTCTCCTGTGCCTACATGTCAAAGAAACTACCCCGCTAACCCTGCCTTTGTTTGTAGGAAATTCTGCCCTTCTACTAAAGGTAAAGAGTGGCAAACGGGCTCCTCCTGCTAAGGCTCCTCAGTTTACAGGAACTCCAAAGCCTTCCTTTCCAGACAAACCAGGTGGTGTATGACTAGCCGTCCTTTCCCAACCACATTTCTCTTTCTCTTCACCTTTCTTTCTCTTCCTGTTTGGCTTCAGATCACTCAGGATTCTTGAGTTCTGTTAATCATTTGTTGGGGTGCTTCATGATGTGGAAAGCCAGTCCTCCTTTTATTGGCATTCTTCATCCTCCTCTGGAACAATTTCCTTTTTTCTCCCAGAGGTTCTTCAAAATTTTTTGACTCAGGGTACTATTCAAAAGGTGCCTGTGTTTCAAAACGGGAAAGGGTTCTACTCCAGACTGCTTCTAGTGCACAGGAAAGAGGACACTTTGAAACCTATTCTAGACTATTCTCATTTAAACTCTTTTCTAAAAGTGCCTTCCTTTCAGATGTTGCCCCTTCAGATTCTGTTTCCTCTCTTGCTCCCTCAGGCCTATATGGTGTTTCTAGATCTCAAGGATGCTTAACTCCATAATCTGATCCAGCCTCTTTTCAGGAAGTGTTTACATTTCTCTGTTGCTTCCTAGCATTTTCAGTTCTCTGCTTTGCCCTTTGGCCTTTCTACTGCCCCAAGGGTGTTCACCAAATGCCTTACTCCTGTGATCGCTTTCTGAAGGCTTCAAGGGAGCCAAATATTTCCCTACTTGGACGACCTGTTGATTCAGTCATACTCTCCAGAGACCCTTTTGAATAAACCTTCATTTTACAGTTTCTCTACTTCAGAGTCTGGAGTTCCCTATAAATATCAAAAAGCCTTCTCAGACTCCTTCTCAGGATTATGTTTTCTGGGTTGCAGAATTCAGATGGTGCCAATGCTGGCTTCCCTGCCCCAGCCAAAGCCCCTAACTCTCATTTCTTTCTTTCTTTCACACTCTTCTTCCTCTTGCGTCCATTACTATCAAGGAGCTCTGGGTTTCATAGCATCCACCATTCCAATGCTCCCTCTGGCCAAACTTCACATGAGAAAGTTTCAGTGGTTTCTGAAGTCAGTGTGGCTTCAACATGCACATCCTCTAGACTTTGTAGTTCTTCCTTGTCACAGACAGGAACTTCACTGGTGGATTCAGCAGCTGTCTCTGAATCCAGGGGTCCCTTTTTCATCCCCATTTTCTTTCTCAGGAATTGCTCAGATGCTTCAGACATTGGATGGGGGGCAACATTTGGCTTCCTAAAGGTTTTGGGGGTGTGGTCACCTCATCAGCAGAAGGAGCACATCAAGGTCAAAGATGAGAGCTCTTCTGCTGACCCTTCAGGCCTTTCATCCTCCTTTCTCTCCAGGGCCTCTCAAGGTGTTCATACACAATACCAAAATGATGTGGTATATTAACAGGGAGGAATGAGAACTTGTCTTCTTTGTCAGTTGGCACTTCTGGTATGTGATCTTGTTGTCAAATATCAAGTGACTCTTCAAGCAGTTTATATCCCTTCCGGTCAGAACACTGTTGCAGGCACTCTGAGCAAGTCCTTACCTCAGTCCCACGAATGGATGCTTTACAAAGACGTGTTTCTTGACATTATCCATCAGTGAGGTACTCCTTAAATAGATCATTTTGCCTCCACTCTGAACAGACAACTTCCTCTGTTTTGTGCCAAAGTCCCAGGTCCTCAAGTGTGGAAGGTGGAGACAGTCTCATTTTCTCGGAAGGGGATGTTTCTTTATACATTCTCCTCCCCTTCCTCTCATTCTGAAAGTCCTATTCAAAATTCAACAGGATGCTCCCAAAATCTTGTTGGGGACTCCCTTTTGGCCACAATAGCACTGGTTCCCTCTTCTGCATTTAGCCTGGACCCACTTACTGTGGCTGTTCCTTTGGTTCCCTCTTATTTGTGCGAGTTGCTCAATGCTGGCTTGGCCTATTCTTCTATTAAGGCCCACTTATCAGCTATCTCTGCCTATATGCCCTTTTCTCCTTCTTTAACTTCCAAATTTGGGGGTGAAACAATTTCTTAATGGCATTCTTAATATAAGACCTCCCAGGAAGCCTGTTCATCCTCCCTGTCATCTTAATTTTATTTTGCAGAAGTTGTCTCAGGCTCCTTTTAAGCCTGCTGCTTCAGCTTCCTTATAAAACATTGTTCCTGAAAGACTGTTCTTTTGTTAGCTCTTACTTCTGCCAGACAGGCGTCTGAGTTATAGGCCCTTATGGCTTGTCCTCCATTTTTGATCTTTCATGAGGACAGGTTGTCCTTGCGCACTAACCCTTCTTTTATGCCTAAGGTGGTTAATGAGCCATCACTTAGTCTATTACCTGCCTACTTTTTCCCCCTCTCCACAAACTGACAGCGAGGGGGTGCTGCATATTTTAGACATGCATAGGCAACTCAGTGTTTATTTGGATAAGACTAAGGCTATCAGAAAATCTGATCAGTTATTTGTTTCTTTTCATTATAGATCTTTGGGACTTGCTGTATCCAAGAAAACGATTTCCTCTTGGAATTCTAAGGCTATTTCTTTTTATTACATTTTTCATGGTAAGAGCCTTCTCTCTTTAGTCGAGGCTCATTCTACTACTGCGGCTTCTTTTTGTGCTTTTTTCAAGGGCTTAGATACCAATTATAGTCTTGAAGCAACTGCCTGGACTTCTATGCATACCTTTACCACTACATGTTGGAGGATATCTGTACAGCCAGGGATGGTCTTCCTAGTGCTGTTCTTCATGGCTTTTTAGGCGACTCTTCTGCCCCCCCCTCCAGTTTCCTCTTGAGCTTTGGCAGTCTCCCATATGCTAAGAATACTGTAGCAGTGAATGTAAGGACATAGTTGTTGCTGGTCCCGCGGTGGTGGTGCTGTGGTAGCGTTGCCGCCTCACTGTCTGGTTCGATTCTTACAGTTGTGTAAAAATCTTACCATAACGGTAGATGTACTTGCCTTCACTGCTGCATTATTCTCTCTCTCTCTCCCTTCTTCCCTCTAGTCCTCTGCCTTTCTGGATTTACAGATTACCTCTTGGGTTCCTTGGACTGGTGTTGATACTGGGGCAATCAGTTCTGACTGTGGTAGTACTGAACGTCATCTTTATGCCGCACACTACGCAAAGAGTGTTTGGGTGACATTCGGCATACCTTTAAAGTAACAGGAGTCTTTGGTAGACTGGCCGGACATTGGGCTTCCATGGCAAGGAATCCCATATGTTAAGAATACTGCAGCAGTGAAGACAAAGACATCCACCGTTAAGGTAAGATTTTACACAATACTATCCCCTGTTCTTGTGCATCAATTTGAAATTAGTATATGTGGTACTTGAAAGACAAACTGTAAAAATGTGTAGCTGCTACTTTCACACCATGTGCCATGTCCATGAAAGTCACCATTTTTTTTGTCGGAGACCACATTGCTAGGCTGAAGGCTGCTGCATGTGCAACCTCCTCAACCTCAGACTTACTCAAGTTGGAGGGAGAAATTTAAGCCATTTGCCAACCTCCAGTAACAGATGGAGCCCAGCAAAATAACCAACGAGAAAGATGCGACTGTGATTCCAGGTGAGAGTTACAAATGCAGAAGGAAAGGGACCCGATATCAAGAGGTAAATAAAGGTCTGGCTCGGCCTCAAAGTCATTTGATTCTCTCACCGGTGAAGGCAGTCTTGTGAGAAGTTTTCATTTCACTTCATGCCTGTGGACAGCAAATGACAGCTTGGCAAAGCATCCACCACTTACATTATGTGACATGACAAAGTGACTACCTCATATGAAGGAGATGCAAACATTGCGGAGTTCCAGTGATGCCTCAGTGGTTGAATGTATGAAGTAAGGGATCTTCTGCTTATGGCCCCACCCGAAGTAGTTGGCCTAAGAATGGCAAAAATTAAGCTGGCTCCACAAGCCTTTACTAAAGTGCACTTAAGGAGAAGAAAAGGAGTTTTGCATTTATTAACCAGGTGGGTTGGTTGGTCCACTGGAAACTCTTCTCCCATCACATTTAAGAGATAATGAAATTAAAGCAAAAACTTGCATGAAAAAACTAAACTATGTGCACCTTTCTGAGGGATAGTAGCTTTACTACTACAGCAACTAATTCTTGAATAGCTACTATCTCATTGCTATGTTAAGCACACTTACACAAAAGTGTACTTACACATCACTGTACTGTCTCCTCAGGAAAGGTCACCATAACAGTAAATCATAACATTTGGGTAGATTCTCAAGCATACCATACCAAATGAAAAGGACAGTTAGAGAATCCACTAAGTTAACCCATGCCAAAACCAGTCCTATTCCTGGACCAAGCAATCACCTTCTAGTATTTTGTTAATGAGTAGACAGTATTCCATACTTTACTTTCTAAAATATGATATGTAGGCAGATTCTCAAAATGTTACTGATTTGGCCACAGTCTTATAGAATGATCACTTACTACAACTAGAACAGGATTTACAGTATTTATACTTCTAAAAGGTTACACAGAGTGCCAGCCATTTATATACAGTACCAATCATTTAAAGTCTGCTTACTGACTACATGGCCTTCTTCAGCTTTCTTTAAAAGGTGCAGAATATTGATCGGCCTTCCTGAAATTATTAGTTCTCCTTGTGTAGTATCTCAGCTGCCCGTGTGCACTTAGCAGATGCCTGTCATGCCTCCTCTCCATTATTTAAGAATTGACAAGAACACTGACAACTATTGAATGGTTCAAGTAAGAGACACCGAAGGGAATGCCTTTGACAAAAAAAAAATGGATTTGCTTACATGGATATCGTTTCACTGCCAATACTAAATAAGGTGGTTTACCCTTTGGTCAGAAGTAACTGCAATCATAAAAATTGAAAGATTGTATTCCATGAGTGATATTTTAAACATGTTGCTTTAAAAGGAAATTAAGTTATCTTTTCCAATATAAAGTTCAAATCCCATGAATAAAATACATGCTTGAGTGCTGTAAAGGACCCCCAAAAAGGAATTTCTCCACAGAAAGATGAGCTGCCATCTTTGGAGATGGTTGTAGGGCAGCCAGACAGTTCCCATCACACATATAGGGATGATTTAACCACCCGGTTCATAGATAGAGGTTATAAATTGGGACAGGTTTTACATGCCAGGAACAGTTGATGCTTTACAGCGAGAGGGGTTACAAACGTCGGATTCAAATCCAGTAATAAGGCTGGTTACTACATATGGACGCAATACTGCGAGACTGACTAACAGTGTACAACCTAACTGGAATATTATGGCAGATGCTAAACTTACTACCATTTTGGGGGATAAGTGTCTCTTTTCATTCAGAAAAGGCAGGACTTTGGGTTCTATTTTTGGTCATTATAAAAAGGGACATTGTCCACTGAACTCGTCTATACAATTAACCCTTTCAGGGACCACCTACAGGGATGTTTCCCTTGTGGTCATTGCATTTATTGCCCTAAAATGAATAAAACAATTAGTTTCAGCAGTCAAAATACAAGTATGGTTTACACGATTTCTTTTTTCGGGAATTGTCAAACTGACTGGGTTATTTATCTGGTTACATGTGGATGCTCTGCTTTTTATGTATGGCAGACCTCCAGGTCAGTAAAATTCAGAATAGCTGAACATTTAAATGACTTAAGACATAAGCGTCTTACCAATGCCCTATATAAACATACAATTAAACATCCCAGAGCTAATTTCCACTTTACTATTATTGATAAAATCAAAGGCAACAGATCAAAGACTGCGGGTTGGCATCAATTGTTGACTCAGATGGAGAAAAAAATGGATTATTAAAATTAGGTTGTTTATTCTCCCCAAGTTTGAATGAGCACCTTTAGATACACTGATGAGTCACATGTTTCTAATCACCACAGATAAATAGAGGGATCTTTCTGATATGTGCTTTTTACACTGAAGAAGGGTGTATTGTATTGGCCGAAACCAGTCTGGATTTTTTTCTCTATGGAATGTGCTTTTTAGCACAGATATGTAATAAATAATAGTATAACAGTAATACTACAATGTGTTTTTGCATCACTGTCTGCTGGTCAATGCGTTTTTTGGATACTAGTTTGGGACCTGGCAGTTGCCTTACTTGCAGGGGCTGTCTTTCTTTGAGTTACATGTGTTCCCTGCTGTGGGCCTGTGATGCCATGCATATCACTTCTCTGATGGCTGCAGTGTGTCACTGACTGTTTATTCTTATTTTCAGTCTGACCTGTGGTGATGGAGATTGGAATTATTATTATTTCAAGCTGCCTTGGATTGCTATCCATTCAGTCGAGGATTCTGATGTATGATTCCTTTTTCTGCTATAATATCAGCGGTTTGGTTCACTACACCGGATATATTTAGCCGATAATGCCAATTTGAATCGGAACTGGTATCATTACTATTTTTATTAATATTTTTGGAACAGTTTGGTCATTAGTTTGACATTTTCGGGACAGGTCTTGGCGTTTGTGTTCTAGCTTTATTGCAATCTATGGTGAGATCAACAACACTAACAACATCGTGTTTGGATGCACAGGCCATTAGATGCATTTTGATTCTGAGTGTTCCTTCTTCAAATATAACTATTTGGTTTTTATTATATTTTTTGAAGGTGGAATTGTGAATAATTAAGATAGTTGGCTTTAGCGTTTTAGTCTCTAGGTAACACTTTTCAATGTTTTTTAGTTTACACAACATATGGTTGGCGTTCTTTATAGAAGGACGCTATACTGGGACCAGAGGGACGAATTATATGCGATTATTTATAACTGGTTCAACAGGTGAATCATCTTGGGACATATATTTCACACACACACACACACACACACATATATATATATATATATATCATATGTGACTGTGCAGCGATCCTGTTGCATAGTGGATTTTGGTTGGCATTCTTTATTTAAGGATGTTATACTTGCAACAGAGGAATGATCTATATGCCTAATAAAAACTGGCTTAATAGGTGAATCATCTTGGAATATACATTCCTTATGTGAATTTGTAGCGATTTTGTTGTACAGAGGTTTTGGGGATTATTTACGATCTTGGGTTTCCACAAATACCGTCTAGTTTGGTGATACACATCTAAGGGCATCATTCGAAGATGAGATGTTGGACTTATTAACATGGATAAATGAGTCAATTATGTGCTTATAACAGTTTGAGGATCTTTTTCAATAACTATTATTATTTGTGATTATGTTCTCATGACAAAATATATATCTATATGGTGAAAATGTATGAGCTGTATATTGCTGCTTATTGGTATATGGCTTATGTTTTCAACAAATATCGTTAAGGTGTACTGAGGAAACAATTCAATATCTTGCTTTATTGAGTAACTTCATTTTTAACAACTATTTTAGAATAAATACCCATGTTAATACCCATGTTAATGGTGGATTCCTTACATCTTATTTTTGGGGACATATTAATAGGATGATTCTTGGATATCTTCCTTGCAATAGGAACTAACTTTATTGACAGTGGATCTACCTTTATGCCATTAGCGTGGCTTCCATCAAACCATATACTGACATTTTTTGTACGATTTGGACTTCTGTTTTATCAACAACTCTGCAGCTTTCCCAAAATTAGTTTTTGGGGTATTACAAGCAATTTTATTTTTTAATGGATATATCCTCTGGATCAGTTGTTTCGGTACATCAGGAGCATAAATATGAATATGTAGGTTGGAGGCTGATATAGTACATGTATTTGTATTTAGTAGCTGGCTGAAGTTTAAGTGAATTTATATGGACATGTTTTTTGCATGCATCATATTCATATATGGTCTGAATTTATATACTCAGAAGTGAGATACTGAACAAATATTACATCTTGTGGCTACTATTGTCTGGTGTAGTTTTTTGGATTTATATGAATCCTAATCCACTGGACGCAGCATACTTTGGTTTGACAACTTGTTACTACTTACATCATGGACCATAGTACTATAGAATTATACTGATATAGAGGATTATCATTTTAATAATTAGTAATTGATTTATATCAATATATTACCTCAATCATTTTTGCTATTGCTGCGGGGTAGTTAGGCATTTAGTATGGATATTAATAGTTTACTTAATGCTTTGGCCTCGGATCGCAATGATTTGGTGGTGTTTGGTTTGGATGGGGATGACCCAGGTGGGAATCTTAGGACGTCCACACCCATAGATAATTCCTATACAACACAATTTTTAAAACTGAGTAAGAGTATGAAGTCATTACGTAGCAATGTATGGCATTTAAGATTATTCAAGGCGTATATGCTTAAAGACATTACACCCAGGGGTCTTCAGGGTTAGGGTACAACCCCTAGTTAATAACCGTGATGATTTTTTATTGAAAGCTTGGAGTGAGGCACAACACAAGGCCACCATGAGTTTTGTTGAGCTCTTGGCGGGGCATTATGAGAGAACTATAGATCAAGAATTATCAGAGATCACATTGTTGTGACACTCCATTAAACAGTTCGAGGGACAGCCCCAATATATATCTCATTTGAAAAATTTAGTCAGGAATTATTAACCCTTGAAGGACAACTTAAAGAGAAGAAAATGAAAACATGTTCAAGGGACTTGTCAGATTATGCAAGTGGAGATCCCTTTTTAGAAACCAAGTCAAACAAGTTAGATTTCAACAGTCACCTAAATATCTACCCAGGAAGAAATGTCCTCGCTCTATTTTGAGAGAAATCTGCTACATATGATGATACCTCAGCAGAGGATTCGTCCTCAGCCATTGAGTCAGATATGCATGGCACCACAGGTTCGCCCATAGCCAAAAGAAATAACATCCCTTTAAACACACACAAAACAGGGGAGGAAGGAAACACAGACGGGGTGCACAATATGGAGGGTTTACTACGCATTTTGCACAGAAGTGAATAACACTAATGTTCTGAACATTTCCTCTTGTACTCTGTCTACTACACATATTGAAATACTTAATAAAGGATTAACCTTTATACCGGGTTTTTATGTTTGTGAGAATGATTTTGCTAATGATGTTATTACATTTTGCAGATCTTTGAATTTACGTTTATTTTTCCAGGAGAGAGAATCAATTGTTTCTCAAGATGAATTTTTTTTACCACAAATTTACATTTCAACCCCCTATGAATCCAAATGTGTTGTTATTTCAGAAGAGTGTTCTCAAAGACTTACATTTTGACTTTAGGGAACATTATGTTGGTACACATAATCTCTCTAAGACACAAACTGACTGTATTCAAGAATTGGCTCAAAATCATAAGTTGGTAATTGTGGCTGTTGATAAAGGAGGGGCGGCGGTGGTTCAGGATTTGGTGAAATATAATATGGAGGCCTTGAGGCAGTTATATAATGTTTGTTATTATACATGTTTGCCTCTTGACCATACCACCTCCTTTAAGAAACAGATGATTTTTTAGTTTTGGCCCAAGAGGAGGGAATTATTTCTAAAAATACATTGCATCATCTTACTGCCCGGGATCCAGTTCCGCAGTACATTTATTTTTTGCCAAAGATACACAAAAACTTACAAAACCCCACAGGAAGACCGACCGTGTCTGGTAGGGGTTCTTTGACTGAACCACTGTCACAATTTCTGACAAAATATTTGAAACCTTTGTTAAAATTGATACACTCTAGAAATCAAGACACTACTGAATTCTTGGAGATTATTTCCGATTCCCAACTTGAACCGGGTTGGTTATTGTGTAGCCTGGATGTAACAGGCCTATATACCAACATACCTCATTGGGCGGGCATTGAGGCTCTAAGTATTGGCTTGATAGATCAGAACTATACCCACCTGGGTTCAACACGTTATTGATTGGTTTAGCTGAACATATCCTCACCAAAAATGGTTTTCTATCGGGATGCTTTTTATCTACAGATCAAATGCACAGCAATGGTGTTGTCTTTTGCCCCCATTTATGCCAATTTGTTTATGGCCTATGTAGAAGAGCAGCTCATATATGACAATTCTCATAACATCTTTCTTGGGGACATGGACATATGGAGGCATTATTTAGATGATTGCTGGTTGGTATGCAAGGCGGACTCTGAATATCTTCATGAGTTTGTAAATTATCTTAATGAAAATAGATGGGGAATTCAATTCATGGTTAATTATAATCATGATCAGATCACTTTTCTTGATGTCCTGATAACCAGACAATCAGATAACACATTTAAAACTGAAGTTCATCGTAAATATCCCCAGTATAATTCGTTCCTTCAAGCCACCAGCAATCATCCACCACATATTTATAAGAATATACCCAAATCTCAGTACAAGAGAATAAAACGTATTTGTTCTGATGACGGTTCTTATCACACATACAAGGATGATTTAACCACCCGGTTCATAGATAGAGGTTATAAATTGGGACAGGTTTTACATGCCAGGAAGAGTGTTGATGCTTTACAGCGAGAGGGGTTACTAAAATATCAGACCAAAACTTCTGATTCAAATCCAGTAATAAGGCTGGTTACTACATATGGACGCAATACTGCGAGATTGACTAACAGTGTACAACGTAACTGGAACATTCTTATGGCAGACACTAAACTTACTACCATTTTGGGGGATAAATGTCTCTTTTCATACAGAAAAAGGCAGGAATTTGGGTTCTATTTTTAGTCATTATAAAAAGGGACATTGTCCACTGAACTCGTCTATACAATTAACCCTTTCAGGCGACCACTTACAGGGATGTTTCCCTTGTGGTCAATTCATTTATTGCCCTAAAATGAATAAAACAACTAGTTTCAGCAGTCAAAATACAAGTATGGTTTACACTACTTCTTTTTTCGGGAATTGTCAAACTGACTGGGTTATTTATCTGGTTACATGTGGATGCTCTGCTTATATAGGGCAGACCTCCAGGTCAGTAACATTCAGAATAGCTGAACATTTAAGTGACTTAAGACATAAACGTCTTACCAATGCCCTATATAAACATACAATTAAACATCCCAGAGCTAATTTCCACTTTACTATTATGGATAAAATCAAAGGCAACAGATCAAAGACTGCGGGTTGGCATCAATTCTCGACTCAGATGGAGAAAAAATGGATTATTAAATTAGGTTGTTTATTTTTTTACACTGAAGAAGGCTGCATTGTATTGGCTGAAACCGGTCTGGATTTTCTCTATGGAATGTGCTTTTTAGCACAGATATATATATATATATATATATATATATATAGATATATATATATATATATATATAGATATAGATATATATATATATATAGATATAGATATATATATATATATATGTATAAAATAAATAGTTGTAGAATAGTAATACTATAATGTGTTTTTGCATCACTGTGTGCTGTTCAATGTGTTTTTGGATACTAGTTTGGGACCTGGCAGTTGCCTTACTTGCAGGGGCAGTCTTTCTTTGAGACATTATAGAAACACATAACATATTTCACTTACGCATATAAAATTTCCTGGAAGAAGCTTCTGAGCGTCATTTAAAATATTTAATATTATAGAGAAAAAGAAGCAGCACTGGTGCAATCAGGTATCAAAAATTTAAATATGGGACATACAAAGTTGCCTTATTAGGTCAGCAATGACTTGTGCAGACATAAGAACTGTGGTGGAAAAGACATCAGGTACACTGAGAATGAAAACCAAAGTCATCTGGGTCAAGAGAGAAATCCAAATGAGACAAGCCAGGATGAAAGGAGAAGATAGAAAGGATTGTATCAATGAATGGTTCCACTGAAAGATGAGAGCAACACAACAGGGAGAAAAAAGTTTTAGCTGGTTGTCAAGATAGGAAGTGAACAATTCTAATCTCAGGAAGATGCCATGTCTGTTCCAGCTTCCATAATTTGAGAGAGGTTAGTTGTGTAAAATCTTACCATAACACTAAATGTCCTTCTTTTCTCTGTTGCAGCATTTTTACGTAAGGGAGACTGCCTGCCAAGCGACCAGACATCAGCCAGTATACAAAAGTCTTTAGAGCCTAAGGTTCGTGGTACGTCACATATAGGGCACTATCAGATGTAGGCCATAAAAGTGACATACACACATACCACCCTCAGAATGGAGCACCCCAGGGAGAATACTCGAGAAATAGGCATGTATTGCTGGTACAGCCAAGGAAGAAAATACATGGAGGTGGAGGGTGGGACAGAATACTGCAATAGAGAAGAGAAGGACATCTAGCATTATGGTTAAGATTGTACACAACTAACATATCTCTGTCTATTCTGCTGTCACTGTGTTCTTTACATGAGGGAGAATGCAAAAGCTCATGAGGAGAAGGAGAGGGAAGAGGTAGGGTCAGAGGAGCTTTCTAGAAAGCCGTGGAAGATGGCCCTCATGAAGCCTGCTCTGGATTTGGAGATGTTGTCCAGTCTGCAGTGCTTGGTGAAGGTATAGACTAAAGACCAAACAGCTGCCTCCGGAATGGAGTTGGTGTCCAACATTTTAAAGAATACTCCAGATGAGGCAGTGGCTCTCATGGAGTGTGCCCTGAGAAAGAGAGGGTCTTACCATTGTATTCATACCAAAAGGCAATGGATTCTGAAATCCAGATGGAAACAGTTTTCTTAGAGACTGGCAGCCCAAGGACTCTACTCATTTACCACCTTAGGCATAAAGGAGGAGTTGGTGCAGAGGAAACCCTGTTCTTATGAAACACTATGAAAGGTGAGAAAGCCTTAAGAGCCTGAAGTTCAAGAATCCTTCATGCAGAAGTGATTGCCAGTAGCAGGACTGTTTTCCAGAAGCAGAATTTTGCCGAGGCTGAACCTGCTGGCTCAAAGGGAGCCAGGGTCAGTTTTTCCAAAACAAAGTTAAGATCTCAGGTGGGTGGAACTGGTCTCCTGGGAGGTCTCACTTTAAAGATGCCTTTCAAGAATTGTTTGGCCTTGAACCTGGAAGCCAAGGGAGGTTCGAGAGAGAGACAGGCAGAGATGGCTGATGTGCACTTTCACTGAAGAATGTTAGGTCAGCATTCAGTAGCTCACACAGGTATGACAAGACTGTGGGGAGATCCACTGTTAATGGGTCCGGATTATGTGAGACACCTGAATGAAAATCTTTTCCATTTGGATAAATATGATCTTCTAGCATTCTGTTTCCTGGCCTCCTGCAGTACCCTGAGCAGATCCTCTGAAAAAAGGTGTCTGTATGGAATCGGGGCCCTATCACCCACAGGGTCATCTGCACAGCTGACAGCTGGGGATGAGACAGAGTTCCCTTGTGTTGTGTGAGTAGGTCCACTCTGTGGGGTAACATGTGGAGACTGCCCTTGGCCAAATCCAGAAGTAAGGGGAACCAATGCTGTCTTGGCCAAAAGGGGGTCACCAACAAGATTTTTGGTAAGTCCTGCTGTATCTTTAGTAGAACTTTGGGAATAAGAGGCAGGGGAGGGAATGCATACAGGAATATTCCTCTCCATGAAAAACTGAGTGCCCACTTTCCAGACCACAGGGCTTGGGTCTCTGGCAAAAAAACGCAGAAGTTGTCTGTTCATGTGGGAGCTAAAGAGATCCACTTGTGGAATACCCCATTGGTGGACAATGTCCAAAACCACATTCCTGTGAAGCATCCGTTCATAGGGTTGTGTTTTGGACCTGCTCAATGTGTTTGCCAATACATTTGAGATTGAGGAATGTATACTGCCTGAAGGGTTGTCTGCAATTTGACCACCAGATCCCACACTTGCAGGGCTAGTCTGCACAGGATGCAAGACCTCCACCCCCCCCACATTCCTTTACATACCATAGCACTGTCATGTTATCTGTGAAAACTTTTACGGGCCCTGGAATGAGGGGAGAAGGAAAAGCCTGGAGTCCCAGGCACAGCGCTCTGATTTCTTTTATGTTGATGTGATCTCTCCTTTGAGAGGGTAGCCTGGTGCCTTGTGCTTTCATGGCACCAAGGACTGCCCCTCAGCCTGTGTCTGGAGAATCTGTGTACATCTCTTGTACTTGAAAGAGGATGAAGAGGGAGGCCAGGGTTGACAGAGAGCTGTTGAATCCACCAAGTTATTTCCTTCTTCAGGCAGGGAAGAAGGGGAACTCCAGAGGGTGTGCATGTTGCGTCCACAACGATTTCAAGGACCAGTGCAATTTCCTCATGTGCATTTTTGCCAGAGGGAGCATCAGAAAGGTGGACACCATAAAACCCAGGATCTTGAGAAAAGGTTCTGGCTGAAATGTGGGAAAGAGAGATGATATTTTGAAAAAAGGCAGTGAGCTCGTGGACCTTCTGGATGGGCAGGGAAACCTTCATGAGGTTTGTTTAGATCCTGCAACCCAGGAAGGTATGGTCCTGAGATAGGGAGAGAAAGTGCAGTTTTGTACCTACCATAAATGTAGATGTTAGAGTGTAAACACTGCTGCAGTCATCACACTTGGGTTATCCTGCCGTCAGGCGGTCATGCAGTCGGCCAGAGTTCCAAAGTCTTGGTCCGGCATCGGCTGCTGTCGCCTCTTCCCTGATGTCAGTGCGACAGTGATATATAAGATGCAGCCGACGCCATTTTCTTCAGTTTTTCTTGCCCCAGATGTCAGGTGCCCCAAAATAGGTAGGTAATTCAAATTGCTAGCAAAAAATACAAAAGAAAGGCAAACAACCATTTTTAATTACCAGCAAATACTCCCCATAGGTAATAAAGGGTAGATGCCCTAGGTAAGTTTCAGAAAGTAAGAGGGGAAGGAGGGAAGGTAACCTGGACTGCAGCAGTGTTTACACTCTAACATCTACATTTATGGTAGGTACAAAACTGTACTATGTTCATCGTGTTACACTGCTGCAGTCATCACACTTGGGTGGAATCCCAAAACTAAGGTAGGGAGGCTGGATCTATAAGGCATTAGGGGTGGCTATAAGGCCCTGTGGTACAGCAGTGGCAAAGCCAGCTCTGGATTTGGAGTATAAAGGCAAATGGTAAGGTTTGGTGAAGGTATGCACAGAACTCCATGTTTCTGCTTCCAAAATATCCTTGGTAGGTACTCCTCTGAAGTAGGCAGTTGAAGTGGCTGTTGCCCTGGAGGAGTGAGGCCTAATGCTGCTAGGTACAGGTTTCCCATGGTGGGTATAGCAGAAATGTATACAGTGTCCTATCCATTTTGAAATAGTCTGTTTTGAAATGGCCTTTCCCTGTGCTCCTGCAGCATATGATACCAATAATTGCTCAGATTTTCTGAAAGCATTGGCTTTGACCAAGTAGAAGCATAACTGTCTGTGAATGTCCAAAGAATGTAGTAGTCTCTCCCCTTTGTTCTATGGTTTTGGATAAAAAGTTGGCAAGTGAATAGTTTGGTTTAGAGCCACACTTGATACCACCTTTGGCATAAATGTAGGATTTGTTCTTAAAGACACCCTGTCCTGGTGGAAGATGAGGAAAGGTTCCACTGCCATTAGTGCCTGTAATTCTGATACTCTTCATGCTGATGTTATTGCCAGTAGCAGAGCAGTTTTCCAAGAGATATATTTTAATTCTGCTGTGCTAGCTTGCTCAAAAGGAGGTAAAGTTAATTTTTCCAAAACAAAGTTGAGGATCCAAGTTGGTGTAGGTGCAATCAGAATCATTCTTGGCTCTTCCTGCCTGGCTTTTAGGAGTACCTTTGGAAGGAGAGGTAAAGGTGGGAAAGTGTATACTTGTAGTTTTTTCCAGCTGAATGAGAGGGCATCCACTTTCCATGCTTGTGGATGGTAGTTGCTTGTGCAGAATTTCTGTAATTGGCAGTTGTTTGGGGAAGCAAACAGATCTATGTCCGGGCTCCACCATGTTTGTGTTATCATTCTGAATATTTGTGGGTTCAGTTCCCATTCGTGTGGGTCCATAATGTGTCTGCTTAGGTCGTCTGCCAGTGTGTTTTTCTCTCCTGGCAGGTATTGTGCTTGCAGATGAACTTGGTAGTTTAGAGCTGTGTTCCACAAGGTCATGGCTTGTCTGCAGAGGGGGTAGGAGTGTGTGCCCCCTTGCTTATGTACCACATAACTGTGGTGTTTTCTATCTTTAGTAGCAATTGTCCTGGATGCAATAGGTCCTTGAAAGCTATAATAGCATTTTGTACAGCTAGCATCTCTTTTTGATTGATGTGGAGATGTCTTTGCTCTGTGGGCCACTTGCCCTGGACACATTTCCTGCCATGTGTGCTCCCCAGGCATAATCCGATGCATCTGTTGTCATTGTCTGCCCGGCTGTGGGTTGAGTGAAAGGCTGTCCCTTGTTGAGGTGACAAGCTTGTGCCCACCATCGAAACTCCTGTTGTAGGCAGGGAATTAGTGGTATAACTGTTTCCAAACTTTGACAGTGTTGAGACCATACGCTCTTTAGGTACCATTGTAGTTTCCTCATATGCAGTCTGGCATATGGAATTAGTAGTATGCATGATGTCATGTAGCCCAAGGCCTGCAGAATTTTTCTTGCAGGGAGTTGGGTCTTTGTTGCCATTAATTGAAAATATTGAGTCAGTTGTCCTTGCTTGTCTGGCATGAGATAAGCCATCTGGGCCGTTGTGTTCAAGCTGGCACCCAGGAATATTATCTGTTGTGAGGGCACTAGTTTTGATTTCTTTTTGTTTACTGTGTACCCCAGGCAACTTAACCTTTTTACGTACGCCAGATGCTTTAGTAGAATGTCCTTGCTCTCTGCTTGAATCAGGCAATCGTCCAGGTATGGATAAATTTGAATTCCTTTTTGCCTGCAAAATGCAATTACTGGCGCCAGGCACTTTGTGAAGACCCTGGGTGCAGTACATAAGCCAAAGGGCAGTGCAAAAATTGATAGTGCATTGAACCAGCTAGAAATCTGAGGTATCTTCTGCAGTTTTGTCTGATAGGGACATGCAGGTATGCCTCTTTGAGGTCCAAAGTCATGAGCCAAGCTTTCTTGCCCAGCATGGGAAGAAGCTGCTGTAGTGTCAACATCTTGAATTTCGGAACATCCAGGTAAGTGTTTAGTGTAGAAAAGTCCAGAATGGGTCTCCATACTTTGTCCTTTCTGGGAACCAGAAAGAGTCTTGAGTAAAATCCTTGTCCTTGTTCCTGTGGTGGTGCCTTTTGAATAGCTCTCATGTCCATGAGTGCTGTAATTTGTTTTTGAGCCTCTGCCCATTGACTTGGTGGCAGATTTGGCATTCCTTTTAGCCTTGGCAGGGTATGAAAATGGAACCTGTAACCCTGAGATACAATGTTGAGAACCCATTTGTCTTTGGTGATGCAATGCCAGTTGTGATAGAAAAGTGCCAGTTTTCCTCCTAAGGGGGCTGCCAAGAGAGAGATGTTTGGCAGCTGCAGTGGAAAGTCACTGAGGCTGTTTTTTTATAAGGTTGAGGCCTGTCTTCCTCTTCTTTCTGGCCTGGTGTGCCCCATTGTCGAGGCCTGTAAGGGCCTTGTGTCTGACCTCTACCTCTTGGACGTCTGTATCTGCCCCTTTGAGGTCCATCTGTGACTGGAAAGGACCAATTCTTTGTTGGCCAATTTCTGCTAAAATGAGGAGGCTGAACCTGTAAGAAATCTTTCACCATTTGCATAGATTTTGCCTTATCCTCCATCTTCTTTAATACCTCCTCTGTCTTAACTCCAAACAGCACATCCCTCTGCAAAGGTGCATCCAATAGTTCGACCTTAACATGATCTGGTAACGTATGTTCCTTTAACCAAGCATGCCCTCTAATGACAGAGCCTGTAACTGCTGCTCTACAGAAGGCCTCTAAGGAATCAAACACACATTGCAAAGTATGTTTCCCACTTGTTCAGCTGCATGCAATCAATCCTGCATTTCTTTTAAATTAGGAGGATCTGAATCTGGAAGCATCTTTTGTTTCAACTGAGACATTAAAAATTGCTGATATTTTAGCATGTGAAACTGGCAATTCAAAGCTCTCATTGCTAAAGTTGCAGACGTATATACCTTCTTTCCCCATATGTCTAATGCTCTGGAATCTCTGTCAGAGGGAACTGGGTTTTTTGCTGATGAGGCCTTAATCCCTTTGGGTCCCTGAGAAATTGTTTCAGGGTCCGCTACAGGGCTTTTGTACAGAAATTTGTGAGAGTCAGGGACTCTGTAATATCTATCCGGTTTAACTGGGGCTGGGGGTAAGGAGTCAGGGTTCAAACTGGATTCAGTGTACACATCATCCATAATGTCTAAAACTGGCAGGATAGCAAGGGGTCTGTGTTGAGGCAATAGAAGGAAGTCTCTGAGCCTTTTCTTGGATTCTGAGTAAGCCTGGCCTTCCCAATGGAAATGCTCCCTCATGGTATGTAAGGTCTCCCCAAAGGAGTAGTCCTCAGGCGGAGAGGCTGATGGAATTGATTCCTCAGCATCAGAATCCTCATAAGGGGGTAAAGAATATCCTAGGTCCGAGGAAGAGTCTGAGGAAATGGACACCTGATCAGAAGATTCAGAGTCTGCATTCTGTCTGGGCCTTTTATCTGGAGGGGGGATGGGACCCCCTGATCAGAGTGATTAGGTCCTCGGCCATTCTAAGCATTTGTTTCTTAGGCATGGAAGCCTGTCCTGGAGAGAGTTGTGTCTGTTTCTTTGCTTTTAAGGGGGGCTTAGACTTAGCAGAGGGTTTAATGGTTATCTGGGTAGGTCTGAAAACACCCTCTGTAGCTGTGGATTGCTCAGCTACTTCGGTTCCCTCTGTAGGTTTAGGATCGGTAAGCTGAAGACCTAGTGCATCCGAAGGCCCAGCCAGCTCCACGTGGAAGTTGGAGGCAGTTTGTGGTTCTGTGGAAGCGGTCGTCAGGGGTTGCGTAGGCGCCTCGCTGAAAACCGGAGAACCGGCGACTGGCCTAGAAGAGGCCTCGTTGTCAGTTTTGGGCCTCGGATGCCTGTCCTTCTCCTTTTTATGCATTGCGGTCATCGGAATTTCTGACGGCATGGTGTAATTGAATTTTCTACCAAAATAATGTTGGGCAAAATCAAACCGACGTTTAATAGTGCGCTTGTTAAACCTAGCACAAAACCGACAACCAGTGACATCGTGGTCAGGGCCTAGGCATGGAATACAATAGGAGTGGAAATCCTTATGAGGTATTTGCTTCCCACAAAAAATACAATTATTAACTTTTACTGACATCGGTCTGAGGCAAGAAAAAGTTTCCCCAACAGGGTACTCAGCTTTTTTAGAAGACTTCGGTTCTGGATTCAGAATGAAAATCTTAGGAGTCGGCCGACCGGCACTTGCGAACTGCTTCTGCTTCGGGCACCGCGCAGCAAGAAAGACTGAAGAAAATGGCGTCGGCTGCATCTTATATACCCCCTGTTGCACTGACATCAGGGAAGAGGCGACAGCAACCGACGCCGGACCAAGACTTTGGAACTGTGGCCGACTGCAGGACCACTTGACGGCAGGCTAACCCAAGTGTGATGACTGCAGCAGTGGAACACGATGAACATCTGATTTTTGGTCATTTATAGTGAATCCCAACGAAAGAAGAAGGATTAAAATTGCTTGACTGAGATCCTGCTGTAGCACCTCTGGGCTGTCTGCTTGGAAAAGGATATCATCCAAGTATGGAAAAATTTGGATGGCCTGCAGTCTGCAGAATGTCACCACTGGTGTTAGGCACATAAAGACCAAAGGGCAAGGCAGAGAAGTGAAAGTGTCCAGATGCTACAGAAAAAGTACAGTTGTGTAAAATCTTACCATAACGGTAGATGTCCTTGCCTTCATTACTGCAATATTCATTACAAATGGGATTCCCTGCCATGAAGTCCACTGTCTGGCCAGTTTACCAAGCTCCATCATTGCTTTAAGGTTCAGTGAACATGACCTACACACTCCTTGTGAAGCGTAGGGCATAAAGGTGATGTTCACGCATACCATCCTCAGAACTGATTTCCCCAGTAGGAACAGCAGTCCACCTGCATATCCAGGAAGGAAAAAAGACTAGGGGGGTGTAGTGAATACTGCAGAGGTGAAGGCAAGGACATCTATTGTTATGGTAATACTTTACACAACTGTACTATGTCCTTGCCTTCACCGCTGCAGTATTCATTACAAATGGGAGAGTGCCAAAGCTCAAGAAGAAACTTGCAAACCCCAACCTTTTAAATAAAAAAGAAATTGTTCAAGAAATCCAGGATATACTTAAATCCTCACTAGTTAAGGTAGTAAAACAGCAACACCCCCCTGATATTGAATGGGTGGCATCTAAAGCCCAAATAAAGAGGCATCTTTCTTCAAAAATCTGCGTATTATAAAAAAATCCAAATTAGAGAGGAACAGCTACTAGAGGATAAAATCAAATCACTACAACAGGATCTAATGAAAAACCACAACACGCAAACTGAAACAGAACTATTGAAATGCCAGAAAGACCTTTTCCTGACTCAAAATAACAAATTATCATTCCATGAAACTAAAATACTTGCAAAATATGCCAATCATATACAAACGCCATCTCGGGCACTAGCAAGAATCATTAATCAGTCAAGGTCACCCTCTCATATTCCTGAAATATCCTTTAAGAATAAAACCTTCACGAAAACTGAAGATATTATCAACATTTTTGAATTGATATACTCACAAATTTATGGAGAACAAAAAAACTCACTCTTAAATGAAAATAATAGTGAATTCCTACAAAAACATAACTTTCTGAAAATTGATGAGAAATTACAGAAAGATCTAATAAAACCAATATCCACTGAAGAAATAATATCAACAATTAAAAAACTGAAACCACACAAATCTCCTGGCCCAGATGGTCTTACTGCGGAATTTTACAAAACGTTCTGCAATATGACCGCACAAATTCTATCGCACATATTAAATTAGATAATAAACAATAAAATTAATTATGTTCATTTTAATGCATCCAAAACAATTTTCATACCCAAAGAAAAGACGGATCTTCAGAACCCAGATAACTATAGACATATATCACTCCTAAACATTGATACAAAAATTCTGACATCTATTTTGGCCAATAGACTGAAGAAAATATCTAATATAATTATATCTAATGAACAAGCTGGCTTCTTAACATCTAGACAACCCAGTGATAATACTTTAACACTACACACATTAATATCATACGCTAATCAAAATAATCTAAACACATATATGCACTCATTATAGATGCCCAGAAGGCCTTCGATAGAGTCAACATAATTTTTTTTATTTCAGATCTTACCCTACTTTAATATACCCCAAGAATTTATCCTAACATTAAAAACACTATACAAAAACCCATATACAACATTATATATAAATAAAAGGTGGTCTAACAGAATTCAAATCAGAAATGGAACCAGACAAGGATGTCCTCTATCACCGCTACTATTTAACCTATATCTAGAACCCTTATTCTTAAACATTAAGCAAAATATATATCATAATGCCCCAGTAATTTATGGCACAAGAATAACTATGTCAGCCTTTGCCGATGACCTCAACATATACTGTACAACACCAATCTGCTATTGAAATTTTGCAGTAATATCAAACTATAAAATAAACCTTAAAAAAAACAACATCTTTTCTTTAAGAACTCCGAAACCTTTCTCACTCTTACCATTGATAGGCCAACTAAATTCTGAGGAAAAGATCAAATATTTAGGAATTACATTTTCTACAGATAATAAAAACTTTTATCTTAATAATATTAAACAAAATTGGAAACACATTTTATGTGACCTAAAGAGATGGGGAAATCTGAAATTACCACCACTAGCAAAAGTTTCAATCACTAAAATGAAAATCTTGCCCAGACTACTATACATTTTTATGTCTTCACAGTTGGTAATACCCAAAAATTTTTTTAAACAAATGCAAACTGAACTCGCTAAATTTATATGGGAACCAAAAAAAAGTAGAATATCATATGATAAACTGATGACCCCAAAAAACAAAGGTGGTTTAGATCTACCTAATTTTGAAAATTACTACCTAATCATAAATGCCAACAGAACGCTAAGAATTGCAAATTATGACACACAAAGTAACAACTGGTCCCCACACTGGTTAAGACTATGTTTTAAACACATTGAACGCCTGAATATAAATCCCAAAGCACTACCCTTTTTAAACAGAGACATCTATAAAACATATAATCTAATGGAACCCATCAGAAACTATATAACATTAACGCAAAATCTTTTCAGATCAGTAAATCTCCTCCAACACATGATGACCCTACGACCCTTCCACAAAAATCCCAACTTGAAAATTAATAATCAGCTAACAGACCTGAAAAAATTCCCACTCATAATTAACTTAACATTACAAGATATTTATCCATATTTAAACTCCTCCGCCCATGAACTAAGACATCAACTGAGCCTTCCTAAATCATATCTACTGATCTTGAGGCAGATTAAGGAAATCTCTACAAGCTACTTTCAAAATATAACTATTAATAAAGATGATTTGATGAAATGCATCTCACTAAATCAAGCCCTTCTACGAAGTAGCAAATTTATAACATATTCATACAAATTGATAAAAGACATCAAATATCAAGATCATCTATTAATGTCTAATTATTGGAAAAAAATACCATTGATCGATGGTAATAAAATAACACAAGCATTCAATCTAACGGTAAAATCCATCTCCCTTCAAAAATTAACATTTACCCAACTTATGATATTCAATAATGCATACTATACACGCCTTAGCTTGCATAAATTCAACCCAAAAAACTCTCCCAAGTGCCCACATTGTAAAGATGAAACTGCTGACCTTTTGCATATGTTCTGGAGCTGCAAATGTATATTTAAACTTTGGAACTCCCTGAAACTACCATCTTTTGTAGTTGGATACCAGTCATCAACACTTACTTGGGAATTTACAATATTACATATCCCCCCAACTAACCTATCCAAAAACCAAATAGTCATCCTCATCAATATTTTTCTACTAATGAAACTCTACATAGCTACTAACTGGTTGACCCCATCCAAAACTTCTTGGGAAAATTTTAAGATCCTAGCAATAAAACATACATTAGCCCACAAATCCATAATACACAAACAAAACAAAAATCCCTCCAGCCTGAAATCATGGGAACAAATGTTCAATATTATACTGGCATAAAACATCAAATCTGAAACAAGCCTTCAATATACGCAAGAAAAAACATAACATTATTTGGAACTATACTACTTTAAATTACAAACCCTGGAGAAAACAACCTCATCATTTACTTTTAAGAGAGAATATGGAAGCATTCATGTAAATAATGTAAATATGTTTTATGAATACTGCTTTGAATACTGTATGAACAGCACCTGTGTTTTTTTCTTGTGAATGTTTTGGAATGGAAAAAGAAAACAATAAAAATATTATTGAAAAAAAAAGAAGAAACTTGGGAGGAGAAAGCAGCAGCAAAGCCCTCTACAAAGCCATGAAGAATGGTATCAACAAAACCAGCTCTAACTCTGGAGATAACATCCAAATGGTAATGTCTGGTAAAGGTATGCACAGAAGTCCAGGTAGCAGCTTCAAGAACAGAATTAGTGTCTAGGCCTTTGAAAAAAGGCACCAAAAAAGCCACAGCTCTATTAGAATGAGCCTCTACAGAAGGATGACTCTCGCCATGAAAAGTGTAACAAAAGGAAATAGCCTTTGAAATTCAAGTGGAAATAGTTTGCTTGGAAATAGGTAAACCTAAAGACCTAGAATGAAATGAAAAAGAACTGGTCAGATTTTCTGATAGATGTGCATAGACAGCTCAGATTTTATTTCGATAAAACTAAAGCTAAGGTATACAGCACCCTCTCATTGTCAAATTGTGGAGAGGGGAAAAAAGTAGGCAAATTAATAGACTGAAAGTGACAACTCATTAACCACCTTGGGCATGAAAGAGGGATTAGTACGCAAGGACACCCTATCCTCATGAAATATCAAAAAAGGAGGAGGACAAGCCGTAAGAATTTGCAAATCAGACACTCGTCTGGCAGAAGTAAAAGCTGACAAAATAACTGTCTTTCAAGAACAATGTTGCAAGGAATCTGAAACAGCAGGCTCAAAAGTAGCCTGTGTCAATTTTTCCAGAATGAAATTAAGATCCCAGGGATGAGGAACAGGCTTCCTGGTAGGTCTAATATTAAGGACGCCTTTAAGAAATGGCTTAGCCTCAAAAATCTAGAAGCTAATGGGGCAGTTAAAGGCAGACAAGCAGAAAGAGCTGCTAAGTGGGTCTTAATAGAATAATAGGCCAAGCCAGCATTGAGCAACTCACACAAATAAGAGAGAACCAAAGCAACATCCACAGAAAGTGGGTCCAGGTTACGAGAAATACACCAAATAGAAAACCTCTTTCATTTAGACAAGTAGGATTTCCTAGTTGTAGGTTTCCTGACATCCTGCAGGACCTGCAGCATGTCCTCAGAAAAAAGGCGTCTATGAGGGATCAAAACCCTATCACCCACAGTGTCAGCTGAAGTGTGGACAGGTGGGGATGGATGACAGACCCGTTGTCTTGTGTGAGGAGATCCACCCTGTGAGGTAAATATTAAGGATTGCCCTTGGCTAGATGCAAAAGTAGAGGGAACCAATGCTGTCATGACCAAAAGGAGTCACTAACAAGATTTTGCCAGCATCCTGCTGAATCTTGAACAGGACTCTCGGAATGAGAGGAAGGGGAGGGAATGCATAAAGAAACCTCTCATTCCAAGGAAATGAGAGGGCTTCCACCTTCCATACCAGATGACCTGGGACTCTGGCACAAAACAGAGGAAGCTGTCTGTTCAGAGGGGAGGCAAAGAGAGCTACTTGAGGAGTACCCCACTGGTGAATAATGTCCAGAAATACATCCCTTTGAAGCATCCACTCACAGGAGTGAGTGAAGGACCTGCTCAGATTGTCTGCCACAATGTTCTGATCCGAAGAAATATAAACTGCCTGAAGAATCACTTGCTAGCCAGATCCCATACCAGAAGTGCCAGCCGGCAAAAACAGTATCCCCCTGTTTGCTGATATACCTCAAAACTGTGGTATTGTCTGTGAATACCATGAGAGGCCCCAGAGAGAAGAGAGAGCGAAAGGATTGAAGAGCCAGCATAAGAGCTCTCATCTCTTTGATGTTGATGTGCTCCTTCTGCTGCTGAGCCAACCACACTCCCTGAACCCTCAGGGAGCCAAACATTGCTCCACATCCCACATTTGAGCATCTGTGAACAGATCCTGAAAGGGAACAGGAGGTTGAAAAGGGAGCCCTGAATCCAGAGAAAACTGCTGAATCCACCACGTAAGTTCTTTCTTGAGACTCGGGAGAAGGGGAACTGGAAAATCTAGAGGATGCACATGCTGAAGCCACACCAACTTCAGAAACCACTGGAACTTCCACATGTGGAGTTTGGCCAGAGTGAGCATTGGAATGGTGGAAGCCACGAACCCCAGAGCTCTCAGAAACTCCCTGGTTATAAAGGAGATCAGAGAAGAAGAGTTTGAAAGAAAGAAATGAGAGTTAAGGCCTTTGGAGGAGGCAGGGATGCCAGCATTGGCACCATCTGAATCCTGCACCCCAGAAAGACATGATCCTGAGAAGGAGTCAGGGAAGACTTTTTGAAATTTATCGTGAACCCCAGGTTCTGAAGAAGAGAAATGGTAAAATGAAAATTTTGCAAAAGGACCTCCGGAGAGGATGCCTAAATCAGCAGGTTGTCCAGATAAGGAATGATATAGATATCTTGAGGCCTGCAAAAAAGCAATCACAGGAGCAAGGCATTTGGTGAATACCCTTGGGGCAGTAAGAAAGGCCAAAGGGCAAAGCACAGAACTTAAAATGCCAGGAAGCAGCAGAGAAATGCAAAAAGATCATGAAAAGAGGATGGATCAGAATATGGAGGTGAGCATCCTTGAGGTCCAGAGATACCAGAAAAGCCTGAGGGAGCAAGAGAGGAAAAAGGGACTGAAGGGACAATATCTGAAAGGAAGGCACCTTCAGAAATGTGTTTAGATGGGAGAGGTGTAGACTAGGTCTCCAAGTACCTTCTTTTCTGGGCATTAAAACCATTCTTGAATAAAGCCCTTTCCCCCTTTGGGACACAGGCACATCTTGAATAGCCCTGAGACAAGAGGTCTCAAAGAACCTCTGGGGAAAAAAGGAAGTTGTTCCCAAGGAGGCTGAGTAATGCCCATCAGAGGAGGGAATGAAATCCAGACCATGAAGTACCCCTGCTGAATGAATGACTGACAGAAGCCAAGACTCCTGGGTGATTCAGAGCCAAAAAGGAAGAGAAAGAGAAAGGCGAACAGAAAGAGGAATGTGGATGGGAACAGGTGGATAGTCAGACAGAACCTGGTTTATCAGGAAAGGAAGACTTTAGAACCCCTGCGGTCTGAGTGGCCTTAGCAGGAGGAGTCTGTTTACCACCTTTTTTGCCTTTAGAAGGACGAACAAAGGCTGGCTTAGAATGGTAGTTTCACTGAAATTCAGATACAGGAGAAACAAAGATATGTACAAGCTCCCGTAAAGCCTTCCCCTTGTCCTGAACAGACAAATATACCAGGAGCCACTTCTTCAAACAAAAGTTTACTACCCAGAGGAGCATCCATCAACTTAGCCTTAATATCATTGAGTAAAGGTTGAAGCCTAAGTCACGAATACCTACTCAGAACTGAGCCAAAAGCAGCATCCCTAGAAGAGGCATCTGCTGCATCATAACTAAATTTGATAGAATGACAAACTACTTGAAAGTCCCAAGCAAAGCAAGAGTATTTCGAGTCTGGAAGATCAGAAAAAAAGCTGACAGGCCTGAGAAAGAAGAGCCAACACATGCCTAGAGATATGGGTCAGATAACCAACAGCCCTAAAACCTAAGGTAGCCAAAGTACAAACCTTCTTACCCAGCCTATCCATGCTTCTACTTTCCTTGTCAGAAGACAGTAACTTACACAGAGGAAGCAACTGAGACAGCTTTTCAGAGGCTACAGACACCACAGAGGGGTCAGCAGCAGGACATTTAAACAAAACGGAACAATCCTAAGACACCCTATAAAGACTTCTTGGGAGCAGGGAGCAAAGAATCTGGCGCTTTAAAGGCACTGGAAAAAACATCCAATAAAGCAGCCAAGACAGGAGGAATGGCCGCATATTTAGGAGATTCCATCTGTAGGAACTCATAGAACCTCCTATGGATATCCAAAACATGAGAACAATCCCACTTAAAAAAAAAGCCAAAATCCTAGAGATGGTGTCCCTATAAGAAATTTCCTCAGAAGGATTATCTAGAGTATGACAGTCCCCCTCATCAGACTCGTAGTCTAAAGGAGAAGGAATCTGGGTAGAATAAGCAAGGGAATTATCATCAGAATCCAACTCTTCTTCAGAAAAATGCAAATCTCTAGGCTTTTTAAGGGGAAGAAGAGGACCAAGGAGGAGCAGGAACCAAAACCCCTTGAGGAGGCCTCAACGACAGTAAAGCATTAAATAACCCCAGAGTAAAGGCCTGCCACTCGCTTTGTGGATCCCTAGGAGCAGAAGAAACATGATTAGTTTTCGGTTTCACTTTTATGGGGACGTCTGTCCTAGAAACCTGAGAAGGTCCTGACTCAGGACGGCATTCCAGAACGGTAGTAGGAACTTCTTCCCTAAAGAGATACTGCAGAATCCCTCTAGACCCCTCAGAACAATCAACTTTGGTTCCCCCTGAATGCCCAAAACAAACGCCTGCAAAGCCTGGTTGGGCATGCTGCCAGCCAGATCCTCACCAGCCTCAGTAGAGGAATGTGACAATACAACCAGGAGAGAGTCTCCAGGTTTGTAATAACCTCAGGAGAAACTCCCAGCAGAGGTTTGGCAGCGGAAGATTCTGGTCTTACCTTCTTATGCACCTTCTTCCTTGATGGCTGACCCCTGAGGCAAGAAGTTCCATCTATAGTATCTTTAGCAAGAAGCTTAAGACTCTGGTTCTCAAGATGCAATGAAAGGGAAGAAAGCCTACTATTAAGAGTTTTAGGGACAAATGCCTGACAAACTGAACAAGACGCATGGTCATGAGCAACACCTAGGCAAAAAAGACACTTATTATGGTCTTTATTTGACATTTGTTAACCAGGTTATTCCAACTGGGACAAAGCCCTTTTTCAGTGGAGACCCGGGGAGAAAAGCTCCACAACAAACATCCTAATCAGATAAAGTAAATCAAAAATTTACAAAGATATAAACAATAGAATTTGACATTACTGGTACTTTGAATAAAAATTGCAGCATAACAAATACAGATAGACCTCAAGTCTTAGAAAAACTAAAAAACAGTGCAAATAAAACTGGCTAAGAAAAGTATAATAAATGAAGAGGAAATGAAAGAATTTATAAAAGTTACAGAAAAGAAAAAGAGATAGGAGAGAAGGAAAGAGTGATATAGTTGCCATAAGGAGAAAGGTATAGTTTCAAGTTTCAGAGATGTAGAAGTAAGAATAAGAGAGAAGTTTAATTAGAGAGAAAATTTAGTCAGGAGAAAGATAGTACAGACAGTTTATTTTCCTTAAAGTGAAATGTTACTAACTTGTAAAATAGGCATTTGTATCTGATGTATCAGATGTCAAGAGGTAGTTTACTCCAGTATTCAGCAGGGTAACAGCTATAGAGATTTCTTCCTATGTTAGACTTTTTAGGTTTGAGAATGGTTAGGAGATATTGTTCAGAGCTACGTAGGGTTCGAGTAGGGGTATAGAGAGAGATGACAGATGAAATGCTGGGACAGAAAGTGGGCTGGTATAGAATAGAATGAATTAGCTGAAGCTGAAAGAGGAGGAGGTAATGGGGGTATTCTGACCAGTTCAGTTTTCTAAGTGCTATGCAGTGATGAGCAGAGTATGGAAGTTTGGCAGCAATTTTAACAATCTTGTTGCAAGTGGATTTAAGTTTAGAGATAAGATGTCTGCAAGGTGATGAAAATTTGAGAGCCATAGAGAAGGATAGGTAACAGGTAGGCACGTGAAAGTGGTCTTTTAGCAGTACTAGAGAGAAAGTATTTGTTTCTATAAAGGAGACCAATTTTTTGATGGGTTTCTTAATGTTACTTAGAACATGAAGATCAAATTTTAGTTGATCATCAACAGTGACTCCTAGAAGTTTAGTGTGGCTTTCTAATATGATGGATGTATTATTGAGGGAAGAGGTGGTGAAAGAGGATTTCAAGTGTGACATAGATTTTGGTATGAAGAGTAAGAGTTTAGTTTTCTTTGAATACAAGATTAAAAAGCTATGGTTAAGCCAGTTTTCAACAGACAAGAACAAGTTCTGCGTTTTAGTAAGAAGTACAGGGAGGGTATCAGCAACAGTGATAACAGTGGAGTCATCTGCGTACTGGACAAGTGATGTGTATTGGGTAGAGGAAGAAAATTGATTAGTAAAGATGGTAAAAAGAAGTGGCCCAAGAATGGACTCTTGGGAAACACCCATCTGAATAGGGAGTTCAGGAGAGTTAGCAGAGCACCATTTGAAAGATTGGAAACGATTACTAAGATAACTACAGAACCATGAGATAGTGGAGGTAGACAGGTTTAAATGAGAAAGTCTGTCTAAAAGAAGGGGGTGGAGTCAGTGTCAAATGTCTTAGAGAGAGACAAGTTTATTTTGGTCTCTAGCTTGTGAAATGGTGTTTATGAAGGAGAGGAGAGAGTGGTACTATGACCAGGGCAAACACCATGTTGGGTGGGGGTGATGAGATTTTCATCTGTAAGGTGTTGTAATATTTGTTTAATTACACATTTTCCGAGATCTTGGACAGAGGAGATAGAATTGCTATGGGCCTAAAGTTGGATAAATCCAGAGAATTCCCTCCTTTATGGATAGGTAGAATGTAAAAGTTTTTCCACGGATCAGGGACCAGAGTCTCAGTAATACATCGATTAATGAGAACAGAGATGGGTAGGGCTAGAGAGCTGGCAGCTACTTGTAGAAAGAGAGGAGGGAGAACAAGGTTTAAGCTTCAGAAGTAAACATTTTACATAACTAGTGGAATCCGTTTTTAAGCAGAACGGAGAGGTATTACGAGATGGAATTATTGGATAGGAGGGTGGGGTGGAGTGAGAGTGGGGGTGACTTAAGATTTTTGTGATAATGTCAATGAAGTAAGAGATGAAGTTAGTAGCAGTTTGTAGAGGAGAGAGAGAGAGAGAAGGGCTAGACTGAGGAGTAGATGGGCTTCCAGGATGAAGGATTTGATTAACTCGTATGTCAGAATTTCTTAGGATTTTGTATGCGAGTTTTAGGGGAAGGTTAGAGTAAAAGTTTCTCTTATTGAAAATGGCTTTTTAATAAGGTTCTGAAGGAGTCTATATTGTTGAAGGTAAGAAGGCAGTTTAGTTCTGATCCAAAGCTTCAAAGTTTTATCCCTTTGAACCATAAGGAAGCAAGTTGGGGGAGTTAGCCAAGGGGATATAGTAGATTTTATTCTGACATGGCATATGGGGGCAAGAGAATGGAGTATGTTAAGAAATATATTATTAAATTCTGCAACAGCTTCACTGAGTTGTATCTGTCTGAGAAAGGACCAGTTAATAGTTAAGTTCATTAGGGTCAAAGTTTTTAAAATTTCTACAAGGTTTAATTGTATGGGGTTTGAGTATGTCAGGAGCGACATGTGACATTAGGTTAGCCTAGCTGAAGATAAATGAGAGGCACGAACCACTACCAAAAAAAAAAATGGTGAATCAGTCTCCCACACTGGCATTTACCCTTCCTGGATGAAATTAACCCCAAAAAACAGCACAAAACAATCAGAAAGAACAAAAATCTGAAATGGGTACTTATCTGCAACGGTGGAGACTTCAGCAAACAGGAGTAATCACCAGAATGCCAACAAACAGAAAAATGGCAAAAAATGGACCGAGGTAACAAACTGACAATTAAAACCAGTATTCGGACTGGCGGCAAAGACATTCTGAAGATGGCATGCCTGAACATCACCTTTATGCCCTACGCTATGCAAGGAGTCTGTTGGTGACGTTCAGTGTACCTTAAAGCAAAGGAAGATTTTGATAAACTGCCCGGACGGTGGGCTTCATGGCAGGGAATCACATTTGTAATGAATACTACAGCGGTGAATGTAAGGACATTCTTAGATATTTCCTGTAACTGGGATGGACAAGGATTTGAAGATAGGCATATTTAATCTCTACTGAGGCCATAAAGGCTTTGGGTAAGATCAAGTGAAATAGAAAATCAACAACCAAAAACCCGTAACCAAGGAAAGCAGGCACAGTTTACCAGCCAAGGAATTCTTATTTAGGAACAGTTTAGCGCTTTCGTCTTGGTCAAAGACTTCATCAGAACTGTTGATCATCATACTCACAGCCATTAAATAATCAAAAATTCACAAATCACATGTTAAAATCAACCACTAATGAACTTAGACCAATAAATCAAATAATTAGTTACAATGATCAAACTGGCAACACACACACAAAAAAACATGTAAAAAAATATTAAAACAATGATACCATATTGTAAATGGTCCTTGGAATAAAAACAAATTAAGTCAATTAAAAAATGTCATATTATAATGCTAATAAATAGACATATGAATAAACAACCACTCTAACCCCAAGTCACCCTTCAAGACTTCTAAGCTTGAGTAGGGGGTAGATAGAACAACTATTAAGACCTAGAGACCATAATACATTCAGCCTCAATTCCAAATCAACTATTTCCTACTCCGGTTTCAGCAAAAAAAAAATCCCCTAGTGTCCCTTTCCACATAATCTCAGACCATAAACTTGAAACTATACCCTGGATACAGGGCCAAATGTCAGAATAATGAGTTAGAAGTTCTAGCCTTAGCTATATCATTGGAATGTTCATATAGCCTATCCTTTAATTTCCGCAAGGTTTTTCCAATATAAAACACATCACACTGTTGGCACACAGCACTATAAACCACCCTCATAGAATCACAGTTGAAACACCTGTGAATATTGAATTTCCTATTATGAATGGAAAAGTGCTCACCAGTGTGAATATAGGAACACTGGGTACAATGGCTGCATTTGAACATACCCCTAGGTCTGTTATCACTACCATCCTCATATCTAATTTCTAATAAATTCTTGAACCTTTTCCCCTTTCGAAATACTACCTTAAATTGGTCACCCAGTTTCACTTTGATGGTATCCATACATGAAATAACTGACCAGTGCCCCCTGATCACATCCAGTTGTTGTGTCTTTCGGCTTTTCCCGGTTAGGGGTCGCCACAGCGGAACTCCGGTCCGCTAATGATTGGCAGTAATCATACTTCATAAAAATAGGGGAAATAAATAACTACCAAGCAACATTCAAAAGGAACATCATTTACACCAACCCCATCAATGACATTGTGCCCATCCTTCGTATCAACCACCGATGTTAAAGGTTTGGGCAACAATGGGTTAAAGATGCCTTTGGTTGTTTTACTGCAGACTTCCACCTTCAGGCTGTCCAAAAGATCAACCAGATAACCCCTTTTAATGAACATGTCTAACAAACAATCAACCTCCCAACGAAAAATAGTACTGTCAGTGATCATAAGAGACAACCTCACAAGTTGGCCCTTAACTACCCCCCTTCTTCTGAAAAGGGGGATGACAGCTAGCAAAATGGAGGTAGAAGATGGAAGAGGTAACCTTGCGATAAATGGACGAAGTGTAACAGTTGTTAATGGAATCTTTAGTAAGCTGAATGTCTAAGTAAGCTAAACTAGCATTACTTCTAGAATGGGTGACTAAGAAAAGATGTACTAGAATTGATATTGTCCAGAAATTAATTCAATTTAACTTCCTATTCACCCAAATCAAAAAGATGTCATCCAAAAATCTTACATAAAAGTCCCAACATTCCCTAAATGGATTATTAAATACGTAAAGCTGTTCTCAATATGCCATGAATACATTTGCAAAACTCGAGGTGCATGCCGCCCCCATAGCTACACCACTCAGCTGTTTACATAACTGTCCATCAAAATATAAGAAATACAAGAAATTATTAGTAAGAACCAACTCCATAAGGGTCACCACTGTAATGATGGTACCAGAATCCAACAAACCCACTTCAAAGAGCTTATGTTCTAACCAATCGAGCCTTCCTGATGGGGAATAACAGAATACAAATTTTGTACAACTATGGTGACCAATAAACAATTATGAGAAAATTTTACCTGGGTTAATCTGCCTAAAAAAATCCCAGGAGTCCTTGCACACTATGAATTCAACAGAAGAATTCAATTTATTCTCCACAAACTTTGCAATATAAAAAAACTTTTACTTCTGCCGCATCGACAATCGGCCTCAAGGGTGGGTTACGGATATCCTTATGAATTTTTGGAATGCCGAATATCCCTGCCACTACTGGATGGTCATTTCTCAAATAATCATAATCCCTGGGAGAAATTTGTCCCTGCATCAACATGTCATAAAATAATATTGATTTTTGAGTATGCTAGGTTTAATTCGTTCTTGAAAACCTGCGCATAGGTATTAGAAAGTAGCAGGCTAGACATTCTATTGTTGCCTCTGACGTCCGGGAACATGTTAAATGATGCCTAGATCCAGCAGGGTGTGTAGCACCTGTGGAAACAGTGGAAGTTGTTCTTCGGGTGATTGAAGAATGCCCCTGAAGGGTGGTAGAGACTCCCAGACCATGAAGCATCAATTTTTTATGATGGAAAGTACCAAAGAATCTTTAGTAATGTTTTCCCAGGCTGGACTTGAAAGGAAGAGGCATAAGGAAAGAGGAGGGGGAGCAATGCTGTCCAAACAGTCAAATGGACCCTAGTCTGTCTGGACGGTTTTGGAGGCGAGGTTTGTTGAGGAGTCCTAAATGGTTGTTGCCCCTTTCCAGATCTCTTGGTTTTAGATTGAGCTGGCTAGGATGGTCTCCTGACAAAATCTGGCTTAGAAGGGCAATTTCTCTGGAATTTTAGGACAGGCAATGCCAGAAGATGTTGCAAGTCTTTCATCCCCTTACCTTTCTCCTGCAAGGTTTTGAAAAGGTCAGCAGCCATAGTGCCAAACAGGGCTTCATTGTTCAGGGGAGCACCCATCAGTTTGGATTTGCTATCCTCTGGCAAAGCTGTAGTCTCAGCTATGCAAATCTCCTAAGCATAGACCCAGAGGGGGCTGCCCTAGCTGAAGCCTATGCGGCATCACAGCTAAATTTAACTGAGTGCCTGGAGACCTGAGAGGTTGTACCCAGCAAGGATGTAGCTAAAGTTTTCTCGGATTTGGGCAGGTCAGAAATAATTTTGGACAACGGTGACAAGAGCTCTAAGGAGTATTTAGTCATGTGGGTTTGGTAGTTAATTATCTTAAATGCAAGGGTGGTGGATGTATAGTCTGCTGTCCTTACCAGAAGGCAGCAATGTGGTTGAAGGAAGGAGCCTTGAGGGTTTTGTCTGAGGACACAGTGATAACTAATGGATCAGCTGATGGTGCTCGGAATAAAAACTTGCAGTCTGCAGGCACCTTACAAAATCTTTTTGGGTGCAGGGGGCTGTGAATCTGGTGCCTTTCTAGAAGATGCAAAAACATCTAAGAAGGCAGGGAGGATGAGGGACTGGGGGTGTCTACTTGCAACAGGTCATAGTAATGTTTTTGAAAATCTGTCATTTCAGTGCTTTCCTATTTGAAATGTTCCTCAATCCTGATCAAAGTGTCACTAAAGAAATCTCTTCTGGAGAATCTGCGCATTAGAGTCTTCCTGCGGAGAGGCATAATCTAGTGGGGAGGGGATCTGGGTTGAATACGCCAGTGACTTATCATTAGAAGATTCTTCCCTTACCCTCTTTTGGGAAGGAGCAGTCCAGAGGGAGGTAGCTACTGTAACCCCTGGAGGGGGCCTGAGCGACATGATACCATTAAATATGCTTTGAGAAAAGGCTTGGCAATCCTTTTCAGGATCAGAAGGAGGGGAGCCATATTTAGTATTTTGTTTCTTTTTACTAGGAATATCCATTCTATGAAGTGACAGTGGGCAAGACAAAGGCCTACACTTGATTATGTCCGAATCCTCCCCAACTAGAATAGTAGGAATCCCCCTACAGCCTTCAGACATATGTCTGGGTTCCACTTGGACATCTAATTCAGACATCTGCGGTACCGCCAAGGACATGCTGTTATCCTGTTCCACGGTGCCCTCTGTCATGGGTTCGGCCTGTGTTTCAAATGACAGCCCTGATAGTCTCAGGAGAGACATGACATCTGGCACTGAAGGCGCAGCAGAGGCTTCCCGCCTGGGCTTCTTGGTCTTCTGCTTCACAAAAGACTACCTACCTCTGAGCCCAAGGGACCCTCCTATCCTTTTAGCAAGAAATTTCAAATGCTGATTTTCTAGGCAGATGGAAAGGGAATTAAGCCTACTCCTTAAGGTTTTGGGAATGAAGGATTGGGAAAATAGGTCAGGCCTCATGGTTATGGGAAGGCCCAAGACAGAAAAGGAGAACCAGCAATGGTGCCTTATGTGGAATCTTATGTCCACACTGGCATTTGCCCTTCTTGGATGACATTAAACTTTATACACAATCAAAAGTTAGAAGAGGATTCCCCAAGGGGGCATTTATCTGAGACGTGGAAGCTGAAATTTCTTCGGTGATCAGACCATATTTACAGAAGACGCGTGCTGTCTGGCAGCAAAAAAGTTCTGAGGATGGTGTGTGCGTACGTCACTTTTATGGCCTATGTCCAATAGCAACCTACTTGAGATGTACCATGCACCTTGGGCTCTAAACACGTTTGTATACTGGCTGATCTCAGGTCACTTGACAGGCAATCTCCCTCATGTAAAGAATACTGCCAACAGCAGAACAGAAGGACATCCAGTGTTTCTCCTGCTTAGTGCATTTGTTAATTGATTTTGAAGGCCTGGAACACAAGTCACTAACAGTTGGAAATTCAACTACCAAATTTTAACTGCCTCTTTGTACAGTTAAAAAGATCTGGATTGCCCATTGCTTGCTTACCCACTACATCACTGTGCTACTACATGTGCTGAGTAGCAGACAGCCTGGCTAAAGGTGTCCTGAAAAAACTTCAGGGCCTTGTACACAACCTCCTACTTCTTTATGTTGATATGAAGACTTTTTTGCAGTCAACTGCCCTGAACTGCTAAATAGTTGAAGTCAGCTCAACAAGCACAATGTAAAACAAATTTGGATAGTCAAATTAATGTCACTCCAATAGATAAAATGTCCATATCTGTCCACCACAGAAATTCTTTATTTTCTGTGTTATGGAAATCACCACGTCAAGAAAATCTGTGGACAGATGCCAAATCTTTCAAAATGCCACTGTACCCTCTTAAAAGTAATCTTGTTTGGTGAACTGGAAAGATAAACACTCAGTACCTTCAGAAACCGTCTTACTGAGATGGCTTAGAAAATTTTAATATGGCTAACAATCTCTTTTCCTAAAGTAGGAAAGTCCTTCATTAATATTAGATCTATGAACACTGACAACCCTAGGAACTACAGAAATGTGATGGCCTAACTGATGTGTTCTGTCAGACATTTCTTTGCCACTAATCAATACTCATCCAGATAAGGAAAATTTGTTATGTTTTGCTTTCTGAGGGATGCAAGCAATAGAACTAAACATCTGACAAATATGTGGAGGTTATGGATAACCTGATTGGTAGAAACTAAAACCAACTATGATAATAACTTTGGAATCTGCAATACTCTCTATGAGAAGGACTTGCTAGAACTTGTACAAAAGTAAGTACAGTCCAGAGTCAATGTCCTGAATATCAGTGCCTTCACAAACTATTTGTAGACTTGCCAGATCTGAATAAGTTAGAGGTATCATCTTTCTTTTACACCAGAAAACTGCCTTCTTTGACTAGTAGGAACTCTTTGGATAGAGAGTTCAGAAATAAGTTGGCCCATAAGCTGAATAAGTAAATTAACTTGGGATAACTGTGTGTGTGGGGGGGGGGATGTGTGCTAAATGTCATTTTTTATAAATTCTATCAAATTTTATTGTTGAATCAAATGGACTTCCCATTTGTTTGTGATTATCAGTTATCATGTAGAAAGAGGACTCAAAACTTGCCTCCAGGTGGCAGTGGGGACCAGGCAGGAAATGGGGAAAGGTAGCAGTCATGTTGATTATCTCAGAATTTATCTATTTTTTTCCTCCTGCACTAGAATTATAGCAGGATTGCATCCTTTTGCTTTGCTTTTGCTGAAGACAGGTCCATGAAGGAGTTCCTTTCCCACCAAGTCATTTCTTACACGTTGTGAAATAATTCCATAGCTAAAAAAAAAAAAAGAGAAGACACTAAAATGTCTGAAAGATGACCTTGTTTTGCCATTTTCCTTTATAAATCAATCAACTAGATCATATTCTTGTTGAGAAAACAAAAACTACTGAATTGCAGGATAATTCAGTGAGTCCTGGCCTCAAGTCATAAAACTTTGTTGTTAGCCAAACTATCTTTAAGACCACCACTGACATAGCAACTCTTGAAGCAGCATTCAGAACATAAAAAGCATATCTCCATGTACACAATCCTACCTTGTTTATCATGGTTATTAGTTTTTGTACTGTGTGAGACATTACTAGTATTCAAAGATGATGGATTTTCTTGAATTTGCTTTATAATGCCGCTCTAACAGAGCACAAAAGTCTGATATTTAAAATTCTTAAGAATTAAGGTGCTAGATGTCTTTTTATTTTATTTTTTTTTTTACAAGACTTATCTTAGTAAGTAACCACAAGTCCTTTTCAATACGAATAAATATAAAGGAATAGTTTTCCAGCTCTGTTTAAAACCAAAGATACAGTTGCAGGATAAGCTTTTAATGAATTATATAAATCCTGATTTATCTAAACAAGATTTGTACAATGTGTCACTCTCTCTGATGCTGGAGATAAAAGATTATAGGCTTTTAACAAGTATAGGGACCATCCAGCTTGAATTTAGGAGACTTACTTCCCTGCATCTGTTCTCTGGTGACATGAAGATGTAAAACTTTCAAGATGAAAACAACTTCTGCTGGAGAAATTAAGAAAAATGAAGTCATCATCAAAGCCAGCAAGTCAGAAGCAATAGCTGGTGATACTGCTCTGTGATGCTATATGTGCTGTAGCTCTAGCAAACAGAGTTCAGGGCAAAACATGCAGACCTTTGCAAAGGGTTTCCAGTACCTGTAATGTGCTCTCACTTAAAATTATATCTGAAATAATCACCTCTGCCCTAAACAAGGATTAAAAAGATGAATATCCAAGGTGGCTGCACACTAATCAAAAGGTTTATGATTGCTCTTCCAATGCGAAAACAGAAACTGAGGGAAAAGCCAGTAAAAGCTATCAATTTCAGTAAAATCCAGTGGTTAGTCTCTACACTGCCTGGATATCAGTAAAGAAGAAATCTGGAAAAATGAAGAAAAAATAATTTAGAGAAGAAAAAAATGTGGTGGGCAACAGCCTTCCAACTGTTCAGCAAAAAGCAGTTCAGGCTTCATCTTTGGTTCAGAAGATGGCTTACAATAATTTGGAGGAAAAATAAATCAAATACATTAAGTGTTTAAAATATGTGAGAAACTGGTGGAATAAAGTCAAATGACAAGAATGCTGGAAAAATGCAAGTGTCTTTAAGTAGATATTCCAATGAACTGAAAACTGCAGAAAGAGGACGAAATGAAGGAAATACTGTCTGTATATGGTGCTTTGCAACAACTGTTTCAAGAATAGCAGAGTTAGAAGACAGGGCATGAAGACAAAGCCTTAGCTTTTCTACTTTTCCAGAGAAGCTGGAAGGAAAAGACAGCATTCATTTTATGAACGCACAAATATGCAACTGGACTAGTATTCCAGAGCAGGATTCGCTTTTACAGAAAGGGCTCATTGTGTATGCTCCAAATTTAGTCATGACAAAAAGGCCAGTCATAGCAACAGAAAGAGCTGCTCCTGACAAAACTGTGACAGAATGGAAAAGTATTGACAATTGCAAACACCAGAAAAGTTATAGAAGTTAACTGTACACCAGGCAGAAAAGAAGAGTTTATCCTTGCAATCAGAGGGTGTTGAGAGGCAGGTGAGATTCAAGTTGCTATACCCAGCTGTTTTAAAGTAAATCTTTTCCTAAAGGACTGAAGCTATTTTTGGATGCAGCACAGGTTAAGGGGAAAATAAAAGTTTACCCAGCAAAAAGTGAGCCAGGCAAGCTGAAGAAGACTCTGCTTCTTATTTATCTGAAAACAGCGAAGCCCACAGACAGAACCTGACCCTAAAACTTTTCCACACTGCTCCACAGGAAAATGATTAAGCAACAATAAAACCAGAGACCGGTGTTGAGAGGTGGATATGATGGAAAAAAAACTGCAATAATGTGAATACAGGAAACAAATACAAGAATTTATAAGGTGTCATTTCCATAAGACGTAGTTTGGACATGAGAACTATACTTCTGCAAAAAGTAGCTTTAAAAAAATGGAAGTTTATGGCCTCTGTTAAATTGGTAGGAGGACCCTAAAGCAGAATTCCCACTTTGTCATTATTACTTAGAATAATGAAAGGACTGAAAATGTAACTACAAGACAAAATGTTGTTTTTTTTTCTTAGTAATGGGTATCACAAATTTCTTGAAGTAAACTGCATAACTATACATAAACTGCATAACTACACAGCAAAATAACTCTGCACAGTAATACAGAGATATTTTAAATGTAATGTGGGGGATTCTTACCAGTGACCATTTATGCTACTGTTTTTTTTTTCAATGCAGTGTTCTTGTGGTATGTACTGCAAGATGACACATGCTGGATATAAGCACTACAATGCTAGGTTCTTAAAACTGCTGGGAGGAGGATATGAAGTGCACTGACCATATACATGTATTAAATTACAGCAGTTTCCTCTGGTGCTCTACAGTGAAGTGCAGACAGTGTTCTTGACCTCTACTAAAAACAAAGGAAACTGTTTACTCAGAAGAAGAAAGTAAACCTGGCTAGAAAAAAGCACGTAAAATTGTAGTTTGACAGCATTTGGAAAGAACTGCTTCATGCATTTGTAAAACTAACTGTTTTTCTCTTAACTAGCAAAGTTCTGCAGGCGACGTTGGCCTGTCTACAGGTGCAAATGATTAATTGGGAAATGACTGTACCATGAACTCTGGAGGCATATGTATGAAAAACAGCAATTAATACTTAAAGGGAAACCGACAAGCAGCTCAATAAATAAATGAAGTCTGAAACACTGAAGAAAATATTACTTCAAGTAGATGCATTACTAGCAGTATTCAGCACTTCTGTTTAAAAACAGTGCATGATCAAGCTTATTCATTTAGGGGTACTCAGTGCACTTTTTCTTGAGACTAAAAATTAGTTAACCAGCATGCAAGTTGTTTTTCATATCTGGGAGGGAAACAGAGTGGGGGAATTAATGAATGGTTTTGGTGCATGAGGGAACTTAGGCTCAAACAAGATTAGCATGATTAAACAATGTTTGTGGGTGTAGCTGTGCGTTTGTGGCAACTGCCCTCTACATGAAGGAGATACTTCCCTTTTTGGAAAGAGTATATCTTGCTGTGGGTTTACTGTTAGTTAAAAGATTGCCAGCAACATAAGCATTACTCCAACACACACAGTACTGACTCAACATATGCTAAGGCACTTAAAAGCAACCTTCCTAAATCCCAAAGACCTCACAGACATTTGTTCTACAAAAAGGTTCTGGTGGAGTGCTTTAGGGGCTGCTGATCAACACCCCCAACAAAACACATACAGCCTCACCGTTTGGAGTCTCAACTACAAAGCCCATAAGGCAAGCCAACACACTATTAATCATAGGATACTCCACTGTGAGACATTCCTATGCCCCACTCACCAAGCTGAGTAAAGAGAAATCATGGTCAGTTGTCTGTCAAGGACCAGGATCCACCAAATCACCCACACACTCAAATCATTCGATCACAAGTACCAGTATGACTCAATCATAGTCTATGTGGGCTTAAATGATCTGAGATGTACCTCCCTGGACTATATGGAGAGAGACATTATGGAGCTCTTGGGCTGTGTGTCCAAGGCTGTCAAGTGCCTAGCATTAAGCAGCATTCTACCTTTACCAATGATGATGCTACAGTATGAACAAACTTCAATAATTGGCTTACTTACCAACGTCATTCCAAGGTGGCACAATATTTGTCAGCATGGCAGTAATGGTCCACAGACCACCTTACTTTGCTAAGGATGGCCTGCACCGGTCCTCTCTAGGCTTTCGAATACTGGCTAAAACTTTGTCCTCCACCATTGTTTTTTTTACATGGTGCCAAACTTACAAACCTTCTGATTTGGCAAAACCAACCCATGGGAATCTAAAGATGTTACTGCTCAATGCCAGGAGCCTAAATAAAACAACTCCACTCACCCAGGCTCTTCCTTACCTTCAAAAATGTAGACATCTGTGCTGTTACTGAGACATGGTTTAAAGCTGCAAAGAACACCTCAGTAGTGCAGGACTGCAATGCCTTCCACACATTTAGGCAAGCTACTGCACAGGCAGGGACCAAAGTGGAGGAGTCTCAATTTCAACAACAATCTCACCTCAACAGTAGTCAAACAGGATGACACACTTAAGTACTTCCATGTCAAGACTTCCATAGGCAAAGTCCTACATCTTATCCTTGCAAACTACAAGTCACCTTTTATGACCTAAGTAACCCACAACTCTTACTTTGGTTTACTGGAGGCCCTCACCATTCAATCCAATACCATATTCATGGGTGACTTCAACTACCCCACTATAAACTGAGATACTTTACATAACCCTCAAACTTACAGGCCCAGAGATTCCTGGACATTGTAAACACAAACACCTTGGACCAAATAGCCCATATGCCCACTAAGGGTTGCAAACATACTTGACCTGGTACTCTCAAACATGGCAGAATACAACAGAGGTCTCCACACTTGAGGGGTGGGGGTTAGTAAAGTCAGACCACAAAGTTGCCTCCTCCACAACAAAAGTCAATTATGCGACCCTGGCAAACCCAGTAAACTTTAGGAACTATTCTAAGGCAAGCTTTCTACTATCAAGTGACAACCTATTAAAATGTCAAGCCCCTAATCCATGAAAATACAGCTGACTATGCACAACAAACCCTGTACAGGTGTGTCAATAAAATTACAGAACCAACTCAAAAAGAAAAAGAAAAAACAAAACAAAAAAAAAAGCTTCCATGGTGGAATCCAAACAGGTTGTACAGTACAATAAAAGAAAAAAGTCACAGCCAAGATTAGGAAGTGCTACACCCAGCATGATAAAACACACTCAAATCAATCTAAATAAACAATTAAACAGGACAAATGAAGTCTACTACAGCCAAATTTAAGGTAAAGATAGCCTTGCAGGCAAATGACAGACACAGGGCTTTCTTTGTGGACAGGGCTTTCTTTAGCCTTGCCCCAAACCTCAAAGGCAACACTCAGCAATGTGCAGAACTGAAAGTCATCTACAGAGCCTGAAGATATAGCAAATCTGCTGGCAGACAAATCTAGCTATAAATTTTAACCTTCCCAGCCACCAAGCCACCACTCAGGGGAAATATCAAATAACCAACCTCCCAACAACCATCACCAGGGAAAAGGTCCTAGATATGCTCTCCAAGGCAAAAAACAATGCATCAATGGGCACAGATAACATCCCAGAATGCTTCATAAATAGCCTGAAACATGACCTATTGGGACCACTGGTGTCACTGTTTAACCAGGCTTTGTGCCATGCAAATGGAGAAATGCAACCGTCATCTCTTTGCATAACGGCAGGCCATCAACAGATCCTGGGAACTACAAATCCATTAGTCTGTCTAGTCTCATATGCAAAGTCATAGAAATGATTAGTAAAGGCATAGAAAACCTTCAAACACTGGATGCAATCCAGTCTGGTTCTGTCAAGGGCAGATCATACTTACTCAACCTTGTGGACTTCTTTTGAGAAGGTCACAAAGACAATGGAGGAGGGAAAATGGTGCTGCCTACCTTGACCTGGCTAAGGCATTTGATTAAATGCCCCAATAACACACTGTACACAAACTCATAGACATGGACATAAACACATATGTCATATGCTGTAAAGCCAGCTGGGCTCTCAAATAAGACCTAGGAACTTACTTATAGGGGATACGACCCACGAAGAAGTCAATTACTAATAAAGTCCCTCAGGACTCTGTGCTGGGTACGCCCCATTTTGGCATCTACTTCCTGGAAGTCAAGGCCAATGTCAGTGTCAAGGACCTCTGTCTGACCAAGTTTGCAGATTACTGCAAACTAAAAACAGTCAGAGAATGACCCCAAGATACTAATATCCAACAGGATGGACCAACATTGACAAATGACAGCTGCAAAAGCCACTGGCTAAAACTCATTGCCAAAAAATGTATAATAGTACCCTTAAGGAAGTCAGCCACCCAAGGAAATTAACTCAGATAGCACAACCTAAGAGCAACACCAGTAGTCTTGGACTTTAGTACACATGTAAATAGACACATGCTAGTCAAAAGCAAGGTTACTAAAATAGTAAGGAAATAATTCTACGTTGCTCAGCTTACAAGAAAATGCATGGCATCCTAGTCCAAGGAGGTCATCGTTCCACTACATTTGGCCTTCATGAGTCCCATCAGAGTAAACCTTCATGAGTCCCATCAGAGTAAAATTTGCTATGTACCTGACCAGGCATATGCAACAAGCGGTACTCCCAGAGAGGTTCCTCACAAAAGGAATACAGGGCATAAACAGTTTACTATCAAAATCATGGAATTTAAAACCGCGAACATGGATATCCTCCACACATTTCATCGCCTCATGCATATTAATGAGGTCAGATGATTGACACATACAAGCAACAATCAGATGTTGATCTTAATATCGACGATTGCTATGTAAAGACATGCTGCATTTCTCTGCCCTGCTGACTATCTTCTGAACCGCCGTTCACTTGCCTATTGACATACCGACCATGACTCCTACCATATTCAAACAGGAGCAGGTCAGTCATCTGATTTTCAAGATTTTGATTGTAAACTGGCATAAACAGCATGTCCTATGCAGATGGCTTCAAAGCCCACTCTCTATACACTCTGTTTCCTACAGACTGCTGACAGGCGATCTATGCTGGCACACAAGGCATCCTTGGATCCCATTCTGATAAGCCTTTCACATATCTGTGAAATGAATAGCATACAAATTACTCGATCTAGGGATTTAAACATTGCTTGCAACATAAATAGGAAACACTGGGGGAAGCTGCGTCTCTCAGAGAATTCCTCTTTACTGGAAAAGGTTTCCCCTTTATGTGAAGCAGAGCTCTTCCCTAACCCTACTCAAAAGAAACCTTGACCAGTAAATGGGAAATCGGAAATACAACCTCGGTCTAGCACACATGTCTCTGATGGATATATTCAGCCTGTAAATCTTGCCCTAGCTTACATGTACACCTTAAAATAACCTCTACTGCACATAATCTTGCATGATACACCTGTGATGCTCGTCTAGGCTTTTAAAGGCCCTAGTGGTCATTAGCCTAGTATACGCCTATGAACAGAAAGTAGAAAGGGGTGGTGTCAAACCAGAGACCCTATAGAGGTGTTAGAGATATTTTGGAAATACTATGAAAATCTGTATAAAGCACAGGAATGGGGAACAAAGAAAAGGCATGACTGAAAATCCTTACTGACAATATAATTATGCCAAGGTTAGAGGAAAATGAGACTCTGAAGTTAATAGTCACGATATGAGGGGACAAGACAAACATGATGATGTACAATCAGTCAACAGGGAAGTCTTCAGGAATAGAGGTCATTCCAGTGGAAGTCTTGAAGTTAGGAGAAGCAAGTGACAAAGATCAAGTAGCAATTCTTTAACAATATTAAGAGTGACTGTACCAACATCTTGCATGAAGAAATTGTGGTGGCTGTACTACGAAAAACATGGTAAAGACCCTTCAGACCTAGTTTCATATACACCTATTTCAGTTTTGAACCATTATTGTAAATGTACATCTATACTAGCTAAGAGAATGTCTAAGGTGTTGCCAAAACTATGTATAAATAAGCTTTTATTGAGGGCAGGCAAACATTAATAGGACAATAATAATCCAGAGAGAAACAAAGAGTAAGGCAACACCAATATTGCTGGTTTTTCTTGATGCAGAGGAGACATTCAGAGTTACTTGGGATTTATGGAGTATAGCAAAGGTAGCATTTGCATTCTCTGAAAGAATGACGGGGTTAATTAGGAAGATACATGAAAAGGTCAGAGGCAAGAAATAAGTTTATGGGGTCCTCTCTGACAGGTTGTGTTTGAACAGAGGAATCAAGCATGGTATCCACCTTCCCCTTTGTTATTTGCTCAGACATTAGCAAAGAAAGTAAGGGACTAAAAAATTCAGGGATATAACCGATATGGTAATCAAGAAAAAAAGTAGCCTTATTTGCAGATGATATTTTGTACTTGACAAATCTAGAAAAAGATGTTTTAGTATTGTGGAACATTTTGAGACTTTTTTTTAAACAAGAAGCATCTTTATTAAATTGTCACTTATAAGCAATTATACATTTATATAAATGAAAATAATATCAATATAGTCTTAGCTGCAAGCATTTTACATCACATACTGTATTAACATAAATTTAGTTGCAAAAATTATACATCACTTATAATCTACCCAACCATTGTCTGTCAAACATTAGCTTGTTCAAATCCTGCCTTCTTTTAAAACATTATTCCTCCCCTGTATGTATCGTTCTCATAGTTCCCATTTTTCCTATGGAATTTTCTCCTATCCTTTTCTAAATACCCCCAATTACAGCGGTTTTACCTCTGTTACTATATTCACTACTTCTAGTACAGTTGGTCTAGACTTTAATTATGGTGGTTACCAAAAAAAGTTACTAGAAAATAGAAATTAGACTCAGCAAGCTAGGCAGTTCTGGTTCTGTATCATAGCTCAGAAAAAATAACTTCCCTAGTTACACCAATTTGCTCACCCAGTATCTGATAGAGTCTGCCAATTTATTACACTCCTAGAAAATTTATTCCCAATTACTTCCTTCTTTCCCATCACACTTCCAACATTTGCAGTCTACCAGAGGACAAATTATTTGGAGTCTACTTGGGGTATAAATTATCTATGTAAACATTTCCAAGCAAAAATCCTAAATCTTCTAGACTTTGTTGCATATTTGGGAGACAAAACCTATATCACCCCATTGTTTCTTTGTGAATTGCTTATCCAATCTCTCTTTCCAATCCTTTCTAATCTCCTTTGACCGATTCTTATATTTTGTATGCTCTATTAATTATTCCTTTTTTAACAGCAGCTTTGGTTCTATAGTCTACTAAAAACTCTACCAGTGCTGGTCTTTCATTTAGGACTCTATTTCTTTCTCTTTGCATACACTCTGACAGCAATCCTTGATAGAGAAGGCAATCTCTAGCCAGCAAGTCAAAAACAATTCTTGGTATCTTCACATTCGATTGTCTTTCCCTTTCTAGTCATTTGCTCCCAAATACCTTGGTTCCTTTACCAGTTTTTTCCAATACATTCCAGCCCCCTATTGCCTATTGTCTGTATCCCTAGTTGCAGTCATTCCCTATCGGCAGATTCTCCTTTCTCCATTCCATTGTTGGCTTACTTATTCTGAGACCGTTTCAAGATTTTTCAGGATATAAAACAAAGGCTACAGCGGTAAGCTATGTTCCTACTTATGAATTTATTCAGCAATGCTCATTTATGGGGGCATGATAACATGAAGTACTTTTGTTTGTGGATTAAAAGGTATTATATTATGGCTGCTTATGATAAGTGGGAAGAAAACTAATTAAACTATTTTTATTACTTGTACATTGTTAGCTGGGCTAGCTCCACTAGGACAAATAGCTTCTTTTCAGGGGAAACTGGAGGTAGCATTCATACTGACTAAAGGAAATTTGGTCAAGGCACTGGGGTTCTCCCCCTACTCTTTTTGATGAGCGTTGATGGGGTCTTGGTTTAATGCCTCATCACAAGAACAGAAATTAACATGAAAACTCTTGACTATAAATATCAATAGTACTGTACAAGCAGTGCAAATGTTTCTAGTCCTTTTATTACTATATACAAATCAGGCATATTTTTTTAACCAACCAAAGGAGATGTTGTGGACCATTACTAATAAAGAAATTTATTTGGAAGAAAAAAAAAAAGAGTTAAGTGGGATACATTTAAACCACCTTGTTCTGTGGAGACCAAACTACCAGACTTGGAACAGATTTCACAGCTACACACACCACACACACACACAGACACAGACACAGACACACACACACACACACACACACACACACACACACACACACACACACTACACACACACACACACACACACACACACACACACACAGACACACACACACACACACACACACACACACACACACACACACACACACACACACACACACACACACACACACCAACAGTCCTAGGGCCCTCACAAGCCTAGCCAAGTGCAAACTGTGTTCCCAGGGGTGTCTGGTTCAAGCAGGCACTAAAATCAGTACCTACAGCCCCTGTCCAACAGAAACAGGTGGAACCCCTGGGGGTGAATTTCTGGTTACCCATCCAATCACTCAAATTATGCATAAATAGGGCCAATGAGGGGCTTTAACATGAAAAGGAAGCACGTCCCGAAGGTAGGGTAACCTCGGAGAGGCAAATCTCTCTCTCCAGCAAGTTCCATTAATGTTACATATCAGGTTAAGGTCTTTTGAGCGAGTGACCAGTGTGTCATTTGACTTACGAATGTGTAGCATTTCCATTAAAGCTGGGTCACAGATTGCTCTATGTGCAAGGCACAGATCACCTCTGAGCAGTCTGTACAACACAGAATAAAAAGTGACAATGATTTCAGTCTGTCCACATAAGACAGATCTTCAAGACCCTGAATTTTCTTTGTAAGGAACCTTTGCGGTCTCTCCAATTGCTGCAGGTGTTTGGAAAAGAGCATACCAAAAGGAGCATTATACCCTGTTATTGGCCTGATGAGGGAAGAGTACAGGGGAGTTATAACCTCTTTTTTTCTGGAGGCAATTCCCTTACTTATGAAATGACCAGTATAAAATGCCCATCTTACCACTCTGGAGATATGATGATCGAAGTTAAGCTTGCTATCGTCCTGTGTGCCCAGATCTCTCACCACTGACTGTGTGCTTAAGGTACTGCTATTGATGTGGTAGTTTGCAGGATCATCATCCTTGCCAAAGGGGATGATAAACTTAATGGAAAAACTGCATTAAGACCTTGACATTGGTACCAGTCTGTGTAAGACCTTCTTGAAGGATGTTGACATTGGTAGGGGTTTCAAACTTTGTCAGCCACAGTCCTTTAGTTTTAGCCTGTACTTCAGAGAATTAGATTCCAAACAGGAGGGGGTCCCAGAACCAAGCCTTGTGGAACACCACTGGTTATGGGTCTGTTGGAGTTCCCTATTTATGATTTCCATCACAGAAACAGTTTGCAACCCACCCAACAATGTACACATTTGCGCTAGTGTAGGGTTTTGGTGACAGTCTTGAAGTCCACCAAGTTTAACAGGCATGATCTCTCTTTGACAAAGCCAAACAGGGTGGGGTCAAGTGTTTGTAAATTTCCTATATCTGGTCCATGTTGATTCTTTCCATGGTCTTGCAGATGAGGCTGGTCAGGCTAATAGATCTATAGTTACCAGGGTCCGTGGATGCACCCACTTTGTGCAAAGGAATAATGGTAGCAGTTTCCTATTCCTCTGGGATACAGTCAAAGCTTAGGCTGCGACTGAAAAGCATGCCAATGGTGATGCCAATTCCTGTTTTAACCCATGTAGAACACAGCCTGGGATGTTGTCTGGTCCCACAAAGGCTGTGTTTTTGGCCTTGGAGAGGGCGTTTAAGACCTGCTCCTCAGAGCTACTAGGGGCAGGGAAGGTGTTAAGTGATGCTTTGGGGTATATGTGGCAGGGACAGGGAAGTGAAATTTTCACTGAACCCGTCAGCCAGCAGGTTTGCTATATCCACAGGTTCTGTATATGTAATACCACTAACTACGAGTTAATCACAAATTTGGGCCTTACCTTTGAGTTTACTGCTGTAACTAAGGAACAACTTGTGGTCATCCTTGGTTAGGGAAGCTAATTTGGATTTGTAGTTAGTTTTGGAGGACTTCACTAGGAGTCGTATTTGTTTAAGTTGAGGAGGGAGTATTTCCAGTTTTGAAACCTTTCTTTCCTACTTTTAGACCGCAATTTCTTTCTCTTATTGTATAGCCTATTAATGGCAACTGTCCACCAGGCAGGTTTCTTTTTCCTTGAAAATCTTGCTTTGCTTGTATCAGGTATGGCATAGTCAATACAACTGTACAGGTGCTTACATAAAGCATTAGTGACTAACCCAGCATAGGTGTCTCTTCCATCATTGAAGGGAGGGGCTACGAAGCTATTTATGCTGTAATGTAAGAGATTGTAATTGGCCTTGGAGAAGTTTTTTAGTCTAATTGTTGCTGGGGGGGGGGGGGGGGTCTTGCGTTATAGTTACTTCCAGAGAAACTGATTTATGATCAGATCTCACCAGGGATGGCCAATCACTGGAAGTAGTGAAACAGTACCGCATATTAGTGAGCACCAGATCCAGCATGTTTGAGCCTCTTGTGGGAGTGTCAACCAGCTGGTCCACGGCAATGGAGTTAACGAAGTCAAAGAACCTTTGGGCAAGTGAGTTAGAACAGGTATAACTTACCCAGTCAATGGATGGGTAATTAAAATCACCCAAAACCAGGGTGTTTGGTTGTATCTTGGCTCTAGTAGATCAAAGTAGGCCGAGTTGATGTCCTGATTCATAGAGGGTGGGTCCTATAACTGGCAATGAACTGAAGAGGGGTCTTACCTACAGTCAATTGCACCTGAAGTAATTCAAGGGAATTGTACTGTTTAACCAACCTAGGGGTGTCTTAAGTATTGATACACCACACCTCCTTTAGTTCTCAAGTCTTCAGTTTGCAGTCTGAACATGTGGAAGGAAGTGTAACCTGGTACAGCTGGGGTACCCTCCACAGCCTTAAACTAGGTCTCAGTGACTGCACAAATCTCAGCATCTTCCAAGGTGAGGACTGCTTCCAGTGAGTGCAGTTTCTGATGTAGACTCCTAACGTTTAGCAGAATAACCCTGAGGTTGTTTCTACTGGGTATTTTTACACCGGGAATTTTGTTCTTATGATATTGCATAAAAAGGCACTATGGGGGTGGCAAAAGCCTAAGCCAGTAACCGAAATCCCAGGGCTGACAGATGAAGACCATCTCAAGCAAAAAATCAAGGTCTGTAGACCATGTCACCCCATGATGACAGATACCAGATCCCCTTTTTAATGACACCAGAAACTAAGCCAATCATCAAAGTTAATCATTTGTTTGTATTGCGGTATCATCCTAGACAAAGATAAAATGCTGGTTAAGGATAGGACATACCTACCAAAGACACACAGAGATCTCAGTCATGTCTCTCTTCATATAGTCCAGTGAGGTACATCTCAAGTCATTCACACTAACATGGACTATGAGTCATAACAATGCCTGTTAAGAGACTTGAGCGTGCGAGTGTGTGTGTGATGTGATGGATCCTGGCACTTGACTGATATTTTCCTTATCCAACTTGGTGAGAGACGGACATGTGTGTGTCTCACAACTGAGTCACCCATGACTAAAATGTTTGTTTTTGTGTTATGCCTTAGCAGCTTGATTGCTGAGACACTGGTGTGTGACATATGTGTACTACGTTCTGCAGAGGATGTATTATGTGAATTGCGTTTGTGTTTGGGAGGGCTCTGATGTTTAAGTAAGCTTCTGATAAGGACTTCTGCATATGTAAGTTTATGTGTAATTGATTTGGTAGGTGCAGGAGGTGGTGTGTTCATGCTGACAGCCTACTTAGTGCCAGATGAACTGACTGGTGAGTGAGAAAGCCTGGATTCTAGGTTCTTGATATAGATGCATCTCTCACATAATGAATTTGTGTGGACTAGAAGAAGTGGGTTGTCAGTGTAAATGAGGCAATTTCTACATTGCCTTAGGATGCCCATGTTGACCAGGCTGGCTGGAGAAACTGTGAGAAATTGTTTGTTCATAATGCTAGGTAAGTTGATGTGGTCAGAAAAGAGGGAGAGGACAGGAAAGACCAGGTAAAGTAGAGGACAGGAGAAGGGGACAAAAAAATAAAAGGGCTAGAGGGTAGGATCTTGGTACCTCAGGAGTTTCGCTGAATGTATTAGCCGTCAGTGGCAGACAATCCCAAGAACTCACCAATGGAGCACCAGCAGAGTACTAAGGGACAATCTGCAGGCAGAAGTGTTTGCTTCTATAACTACCAATGGTACCCACCACTGTTTGGCAGTGCACGATGAGAAAACAAGCACAAACCCATCCAAATATGTTGCTTATATAACAAATGAGAGCAAACTGATTCAAACAAAATTAACCAAAAAAAAGCTCAAACCTGAACCCCGTTCCAGCAACCTTCAATCAGATGACTTCTATATGCATACTCCAGTCACTAGGGTGCAGTGGAACCCTCTCCAACAAAAGATGGCCTAGTTTAGTGTTCCAGTTATAGGTTCATAGGTAGGTACTAGGCTATCTGCCCAAGGGCATTTATAAACCTAGCCAGAGTGTGTCGGCCTTCGCCACCCCATTGATTAATTAACCGATACTCTGTCAAGCAGAGCCAATGAAGTGATCCCAGGGGTGTATTTTCTGTTACCCATCCACTCATCAAGGTTTCTCTTGAAGAATGTTAGTGAGGAGCTCTGCCTGATGTAATTTGGAATTTTGTTCCAAAGCATGGGCAGTCTCTGACAAAAATCCATCCCTCCAGCCTGTTCTATATATTGTTGTGGTGAGGTTTCTCTCACTAGAGCACATGGCTCGCAGTGACTTGGGGATTTCTTTAGGTGGAGCATGTCCATCAATTCTGAGCTGGACATAGCTTTGTAAGTCAGGCAGAGATCACCTTTGAGTAAGCGATATGCCACTGAGTACAGCCGGAGTTTTTTCAGTCGGGCTGCATAGGACATAGGTTTGAGACCAGTAATCCTCTTGGTGAGGTACTTTTGTGGTCTTTCCAGCTGTTGGAAGTGTCTTGTGAGGTACATCCCAAATGGGGCATTGTACTCTATGATGGGTCTAATGAGTGACGAACAGAGGGGCACTATAACCTCTTTATTTCTAGATGTGAACTCTTTAGTAATTAGATTGGCCACATAGAAGGATTTCCTAACTACTTTGGCAATATGATTGTCAAAGGAGAGATTACTATCTACTTGGGTCCCCAGATCTCTTATTACTTCTTCTGTATTAAGGGAGCTGCCACCTATGTGGTAATTTGTGGGCATTTTGTTTTTCCCAAACGGGATAACCATGCATTTTGTGGCATTTAGCTTGAGGCCATGACACCAGGTGTCCGTTTCAGTAAGGCCCTTTTGTAGGATGTCCGTGTCAGCTGAAGAGTCAATTTTGCCTCCCAGTTTGCAGTCATCTGCACACTTGGTTAGCCATAGTCCTCCTGTGTTTGCCTGTACTTCTGAGAAGTATATGCTGAACAGTACAGGTCCCAGGACCGAGCCTTGCGGGACACCATTTGTGACTGGTTTAGAGTCGGACCTGAAGCCCACTATTCTGACCATGTGAGTTCGGTCTGTAAGCCAGTTGGCAACCCATCTCGTGACGTAGGGGTTTATGTTCAGGCTGGTGAGTTTTTCTGTAATACCCAAGTGGGGAATGGTGTCAAAAGCCTTGGCAAGGTTAAGGTAGGCTGTGTGAACCACCTTTCCCTAGTCTATGGCCTTGGCGACTATCTCGAAGAAATCATCCAGGTTTAGCAGGCATGATCTTCCCTTAAAGCCGAACTGGGTCGGGTCAAGTGTTTGGAGGTTCCCAATGTCTTTGTTAATGGAGTTCCATGATGATGCGCTGCATAGCCTTGAAGACCAGGCTAGTCAGGCTTATGGGGCGATAGTTACCCGGGTCAGTTGTGGCCCCTCCTTTGTGGAGAGGAATAACCATTGCTGTGCGCCATTCTATAGGCACGTAGCCTGTGGAGAGGCTGAGGTTGAACAGCATGTTTAGTTGGGGGGGTTAGTTTGTTCTGTAGTTCATGAAAGATGCAGCCTGGGACACCATCTGGTCCCATTGATGCTGTGTTTTTGGCTTTTGAAAGGGCTGTTTTCACCTGTGCGTCTGTGACATTTTGGGACACTACACTTTTCCGGTATTGTTGTGGCCCCTTTTGGAGGTGAGAGGGGAGTGAAGTTTGCACTGAATCTGCCAGGATGTTGACAATATCAGTAGGTTCAGTATATTTTGTGCTATTTTGCACTAGTTCAGTGCATATCTGCGAGTTGTCACTTAGATTCTTAACATAGCTAAAGAAGGCTTTGTGGTTATCTTTTGAAACCTTGGCTATTTTTCTTTCGAAGTTAGCCTTGGATGATTTCATGAGGGACCTTAGTTTCTTACCGATACTGATCAGGGATGTCTTTCCTTCTTGAGATTTGCTTTTTTTCTGAACTAGTTTCCTCCTATTGTATAGCCTGTTTATTGCAGGGGTCCACCAAACTGGTTTCCTTCTCTTAGAGGAATGAGTCTTGGTTTTGCTAGGGATGGCACGATTCATGCATCCTTGTAGGTGCTCATAGAGTGCATTTGTAAAGGTTTCTGCATCTTGGGCAGCGTTATCCTTTAGCGTGGTAGCTGTGAAACCTACCACCTCTGTCTTAAGTAAGGTGAAGTTTACATTAGAAAAAGCTTTTTACTGTGGTTTCCTTAGTTGGGGTGGTGGTGGGGTGTGGACATCTGAATTATTAGTTTATGGTCTGATCTAACCAGTGTAGGGTTGACCTCCGGTGTGGAACACCTGTCGCCCATGTTGGGGATGACCAGGTCCAGTATGTTTTCACCTCTGGTAGATGAGTTTACCAGCTGGTCCAGGGCATTGAGTTGATGAATTCCAGGAAGCGCTGGGCCTGGGAATTTGTACTAGAGTATTTTTCCCAGTGAAAGGTATGGTAATTGAAATTGCCCAATATCAGGGTGTTTGGTAGGACCTTCATGTTTTCCAGTGTCTCCAGAAAGGTGGAGTGGTGGTCCTGGGTCATGGACGGTGATCTGTAGCAGGCCACAATTTGCCCGATGTTAGTTGCACATGGATGATCTCAGAGGTATCATGCTGCACCACTAACCTGGAGGTGTAGGTATCTTTGATGTATATGGATACACCCCCCCCTACTTTTGTGTTTCAGTCCGTGTTCTGTGGCCGAAACGTGTGGTATGAGTTGTTAGTGCTGGGGTGCTCTCTGGAGCCTTGAGCCAGGTTTCAGTTACTGCACAGATGTTGACGTTCTCCATACTGAGGAGTGCTTAGAGCGCGTGCATTTTGAGACTTAAACTCCTGGCGTTGAGTAGCATAACCCTCAGTTTTTTGTTAGGTGTGCTGTTTATGGAGGTGGGTTTGACTTTTGAGCCTTGCCTAAAAAAAGGCACTATGGGGCCAACAAGAACCTTGGCCAGTATTCAAAAGCCTAGGGGTGACAGGTGCAAAACGTCTCTTGCGAAGCAACGCGGCTTGTCAAGCATGTCGTCCCAGGCTGATAGACACTGGATCCCCTTTGAATGGCACCAGAAGATCAGCCAATTGTTGAAATTGATCATTTTTTTCTTTATACTGAGGTATCATTCTTGGTGAGGGCAGGATGCTACTCAGGGTCAGGGTCATACCAGCCTGGGCTACATGATCAGAGAGCTCTTCCAGGTCTCTTTTCATGTAGTCCAGGGAGGTACATCTCAGGTCATTCACACCAACATGAACAATGACAGAGTCATATTTGCACTTGTTCTGGAGTGACCTGAGTGCTTGTGTTATGTGGCGGATTCTGGCTCCTGACAGGCAGCTAACAGTAGCCTTCTGCTTGTCCAGCCTAGTTAGTGGGACGTCAGTGTGCCTGACTATAGAGTCGCCTATTGCTAGTGTGTTAGGTACGTTACTTCGCCTTAAGGGCTGTGATTGTGTGGCACACTGACTTTGTGTTTTATGTGTTGTCTGGTTTGTGGCAGGAAGTGCAGGTTGTTTGGGTATCTGCTTTGGAGGTCTCTGATGCTTTTGTAGGTTTTTATTTAGAGCCTCCAAGTATGATTTTGTGTATTTATGTGTATTTTTTGCCAGTGCTGTTTTAGTAGGTCTGTGTGCGCCTGGAGTTGTGGTGCAAGTGTTAACCTTCTCCTCTTGACTGTCTGTTCCAGTCTTGGGTGGAGACAGCTTAGCTTCCAGTTTGGCTGTAACTGCAACTCTCGCATATGTGAGCTGCTTAGTCGCTTGGTTGGTGAGGGGTGAATAAATAGTCTTGCCCTACTGGGCAATTAGTGTCAGGGTATATTAGTGCTTGCTATTAGGTTTGAGCAAGTGCTGGGCTGTAAGATGCTTTTTGAGTGCTTAGATTGTGTGTTAGACTAGTTTCAAGAAAAAACTGAAGAGGAGACTTAGTGGAGTCGGGAATAATTTAACCGTAGCTAACCGGCACTGCCCAGTGCGCGAAACCGTGCAAACACGATTCTTATAGTAGGGAAATGACAGATAGAGATTAGCCCAAAATGGCCAATAAACTACTAACTTCTGGGCTGGAACCACTCCTCCAGGAACAGATAGGCTGCTCAAAGCTCCACTCTCTCACAGGTGAACAGACAAACTTCCTTCTATCCAAGTAAGGTATGGGCAACTCAAACTAGTATCACAGCCCTGAATTCAGCACTATACTAGCTTAGAAAGATGGGAAACAAGGATTTTTTTTGTTTTTTTTTTGAAAAGATAAGGCAAAAACAGTAAATAATACACTAAAAACAGCTCTAAACAACTACAAACGATCAGAAAAGGCTATCGCACTTTAGTGCGTAGCCTACAACAGTTAAACAAATTATTTAAACAAAAAACTTTTTAAAAGTGCAATCAGTCAAAAAAGTACAATATGTGAAAAAACAAGCTTTTAAATCCCAATAAATGCTGGAAAATCTGTGTTTAGGTGGAAAACAGTTAAGTACAGCAAGAAAGTACAGAAAACTGATGCTTCAAAGTCTCTCTCCTAAGCTAAAAGGCTTGTATCAGTTTAAGGCTTTGTAGTGCTACCAGTAGGTTAGTTACAGGAAAGATGTGAAACAAGAGCAGATGTGGTCTTTTAAACTAGAAAGTTGAAAGAGATGGACAAACTCTCCAAATGGTCAATAAACCTGAGCCAAGAACCTCTCCTCTCGTGGTAGACAGGCTACCTAGTGCTTGCCACTCCCACTGATAAGCTAGAAAGCTTTCCTCAAACACAGAAAGGCTTGGGGGCTCAGAAGCTTACTAACAATCCTGGATACAGCAACTCTACAACCGGACTAGACTAGTTATAGGAAAGGTGGGAAACGGGCACAAGTGCAGCTTTCAAACCAGAAAGTTGAAAGAGATGGAAAAAAAAGTTCAGTTGTGTACACTTACCATAAATGTAGATGTCAGAGTGTATTCACTGTTGCAGTCATTACATTTGGGTAATCTGCTGGCAGGTTGCCCTCAGTCAGCCTGAATAACAATGTCTTGGGTCCTGCGTCAGTTGCTGTCTCCTCTTCCATGACGTCAGATCGTCAGGGGTATAAAACATGCAGCCAATGCCATTTTAATCAGTTTTTCTTGTCAGGTGCCCCCCAAATGGGGATCAAAAAATAAATAAATTATATATATATATATATATATATATATATATATGTATATATATATATATATATATATATATATATATGTATGTGTGTGTGTGTATATACGCATGCATTTTAGAACACAAAATATGCGCATGTATTTTAGAACACAAAAAATTTACCTCCAACTATAAGCAAATACACCACAAAGGCTTTTGAGCATAGTGAAGGAAAGAAGAGGTATAATTAGAGAAGAAAGAGGGCTGGTGGGTGGGTAACCCGGACTGCAACAGTGAAAACACTTGAACATCTACATTTATGGTAACTGTACACAACTGTATTATGTTCTTCGTGTTTCACTGTTGCAGTCATTACATTTGGGTAGAATCCCAAAGCTATGGATGGGAGGATGGAATTATACAGCATTAGGAACAGCTATAAGGCCCTGCAGGACAGCAGTGGCAAAGCCTGCCCTAGATTTAGAAAAGAGAGGTAAATGGCAATGTTTTGTGAACGTATGAACTGAGCTCCAAGTAGCAGCTTCTAGGATGTCTCTGGTAGGAACCCCTCTAAGAAAAGATGCAGACCTGGTGGAATGGGATCTGATCCCCTAGGGGACAGGTTTACCATGCTGCATGTAGCAGAAACAAATACAATGGCTTATCCATTTTGAAATAGTCTATTTTGATATAGCCTTCCCCTCTGCCCCTGCAGCAAATGCCACCAGTAGTTGCTCAGACTTTCTTAGAGATTTTGTCCTGTTTTAAGTAGAATCTTAGTGGTCTGTGTACATCCAGTGAATGCAGAATCCACTCCCCCTTGTTCTGCGGATTTGGGAAGAAGGTTGGCAGATGAATGGTCTGATTAAGAGCAACGGTGGATACCACCTTAGGCATAAAAGAAGGATTGGTCCTGAGGGCCACCCTGTCCAGATAAAAGATAATGAAAGGCTCCACTGCCAATGAGAGCCTGTAGTTCTGAAATCCTTCTAGCTGAAGTGACTGCTAAAAGAAAGGCCGTCTTCCAAGAAAGAAATTTTATGTCCACAGTAGCAGATGGTTCAAAAGGAGGTAGGGTTAGTTTTTCCAGCACAAAACTGACATTCCATGCAGGAGTCGGTGCTCTCCTGGGAGGTCTCAAATTTTTGGCCCCTCTGAGGTACTGCTTTGGCAGGGGATGAGAAAAGAGAGGAGGCTCTGTGTTGTAATGAGCTGAGATGGCAGAGGCATGGATTTTTATAGAAAACAAAGATAGGCCCTTGTGAAGCATCTCAGTTAAATATTGCAAAATCTGAGGAATATTGGGCATTGCTGTGTTTATTCCTTGTGCTTGGTTCCAGGCACAGAATCTCTTCCATTTGTCAGCATAAGATTTTCTAGTACTAGGTCTTCTAGCCTCCAAAATGACATCCATCACAGGTTTACTGAGAGACGTGATTGGTGAAATTAGTTGATTAGCCATGCTGCAAGATTCAGAGTTTGGAGCTGAGTGTGCAGAATTTGATAGTCCTGTTGAGACAATAGATGAGGTTCTGAGGCAAGTACCACGGAGGAAGGTGTGACATATTCCTTAGAAGCAGGTACTAGTGTTGGGGAGGCCAGTCCAAAGCAATCAGAATCATTTTTGGTTTTTCCTGTCTGACTTTTAGTAAAACCTTGGAGAGCAGAGGCAGAGGGGGAAAGGCATAGACTGACTGGATGCTCTATCCCTTCAGCTGAAAAAACTTATTTCCAAACTTTTTTGTGATGAATTCTTGTGCAGAACTTGTCTAACTGGTAGTTTTGGGGAAAGGCAAAAAGATCTATGTCTGGGCTCCCCTATTTTCGTGTCAACATGCTGAAGATTTATGGATCCAGTTTCCATTCGTGTGGGTCCATAAGATTTCTGCTTAGGCCGTCTGCCAGAGTATTTTGCTTTCCTGGCAGGAATTGAGCTTGTAGATGTATTTGGTAAGTCAAGGCTGTGTTCCACAAGGCCATGGCTAGTCTGCAAAGGGGGTAGGAGTGGGTACCTCCCCTGCTTGTTTATGTACCACATAACTGTGGTGTTGTCCTGGATGAGAGCTGTCATTCTGTGCAGCTAGCATTTCTTTCTGGTTGATATGTAGGTGCATTTGATTTGGGCTCCATTCGCCTGGAATGTATCTCCCTGCCAGATGAGCCCCCCAAGCATAGTCTGATGCATCTGTAGTCAGGGTTTGGGTGGCAGGGGGGTAGAATATCTACAATGCAATCACTGGTGCCAGGCACTTTGTGAAGACCCTGGGCACAGTAGATAAGCCAAAGGGCAGTGCAGATAACTGGCAATGCATTGGGATATGCAAGTAAGCCTCTTTTTAAGTCTAGAGTTACCAACCAGGCATTCTTGCCTAGCATAGGCAGTAGCTGTTGTAATGTCAGCATCTTGAATTTTGGAATGTCCAGGAAAGTATTTAGAATGGATAAGTCCAGAATTGGACCCCATAATTTGTCTTTTCTGGGTACCAGGAAAAGTCTTGAATAAAAACTTTGTCCTTTTTCCTTTTCTGGTACAGGTTGAATAGCCCCCATATCCATGAAGGACAGGACTTGTTTCTGGGCCTCCGCCCACTGATTTGGAGGCAGACCTGGCCATCCGTTTGGAATTGGCAACATGTGGAAATGAAATCTGTACCCCTGGGATACTATATTTCAGACCCACTTGTCTTAGGTAATTAGATGTCAATTTTGAGCATGAAGTGCTAGTTGCCAAGTGCTTGGAAATGGCACAGGAAAGTCATTGAGACTGTTTACCATAGGGTGGTGCTTTGCTACTTCCTGATTTGGAGGTGGAGGCACCCCATTGTTTTATCCTGTAAGTTCCCTGTGACTGAAACCTGGAGCCTTTGGAGTGTCGGGGTTTGACCTGAGCAGCTCTGTTGGATACTGGAAAGGACCAATTCTTAGTAGGCCAGTGCCTACTGAACCTGGGTGGATGCACTTGCAAGAAATCTTTTACAGTTTGTATAGATTTAGCTTTGTCTTCCATCTTTTTCAAAACTTATTCTGCCTTATTACCAAACAGACTGTCCTGTTGTAAAGGAGCATCCAACAATTTAGCTTTAACATGATCAGGCAGATTTTGCTCCTTGAGCAAAGCATGCCTTCTTATCACAGATCCAGTTACGGCGGCCATGCAAGAGGCCTCCAAGGAATCAAAACCACATTGCAAAGTATGCTTTCCAACTTGTTCAGCTGAATGCAATACATCTTGTAACTCTATTTCCCACACAATCAGAAATCAACATCATTTTCTGTTTCAGTAAGCCCATGACATGCTGTTGATATTTAAGCATATGAAACTGACAGTTTAAGGCCCTGATTGCCAGGGTTGCAGACATATAAACCATCTTACTCCATCTATCCAGTGCCCTGGAGTCTCTATCAGAAGGGCTAGGATTTTTAGCAGTAGAAGCTTTAACACCCTTGGGACCCTGAGAAATAGTTTCAGGGTCAGCAGTATGATTTTTTGAAAAGAAACTTTTGGGAGTCAAGAACCCTGTAATATCTGTCTGACTTACTAGGAGCTGGAGGCAGGGAATCAGGAGCAGTGCTGGGTTCTGAGAAAACATCATCAACAATGTCTAAAACAGGAGGTATAGCCAAAGGCCTATGCTGAGGAAGAAGAAAATCCCTAAGCCTCTTTTTGGATTCTGAAAAATCCTGACTCTCGCAATGAAAATGTTCCCCTAAGGTATGCAAAGTCTCTCCAAAAGAAAAATCCTCAGGAGGAGAAGCAGAAGGGATGTATTCTTCTGCATCGGAGTCCTCACAAGGGGGGGTAGAAAATTCCTGATCAGAAGAAATGGAAACCTGATCTAAAGATTCATAATCAGTGCCTTGCCTAGGCCGCTTAGCAGGAGGGGGTTGGGAACCCCTGATCAAGGTAATTAAATCCTCAGCCAATATGATAACTTGTTTTTTAGGCATAGGGACCTGAGCACGTGGCTCGTGCGTCAGTTTTTTAGACACAGAAGTTGGTTTTGGCCTTTTTGATGATGGCATCGGTTTAATATACAAATCTTTAGGCCTGAAAACGCACTCAGAAGCCGGTGCCTGCTCAGCGGCTCTGGACCCATCCAAGGGAGAGACATCCGCGGGTTCAATACTTGAAGAATCTCGTGGCATACCAGACTCCGAATGGGTCTCAGTAGAGGCCTGCGACTCAAAAGTAGCGGCATCAGGGGCTGCAAAAGCACCTCACTGAGTACAGGCAAACCGGCGACTGGCTTAGGAGAAAGCTTTGTCGTCGGTTTTGGACCTCGATGGTCTGTCTCTGTCTTTTGCTTTGCATTTTTTGTGAATTTCAGTAGTCGGATTGCTAACCGACGACATTTCAGGATAGTTAAATCTTGAACCAAAGTATTTAGAAGCAAAATATACAGAAGCTTAATAGTGCGTTGGTTAAATTTAGCACAAAACCGACAGCAAGGCACGTTGTGGTCAGGGCCTACGCAAGGAATACAGTACAAATGAAAATCCTTATGAGGTATTTGCTTTCCACAAGTAATACAATTATTAACTTTTATTGACATCGGTAAGGAGCAAGAAAAAGTTTCCCCAATGGGGTACTTAGCTTTAGTTTGAAGACTTCAGTTCTGAAACTCGAAAACGAAAATTTCAGGAGTCGGCCGACTGGCACTTGCGGACTGCTTCTGCTTCGGGCACCGCGCGGCAAGAAAGACTGATTAAAATGGCGTCGGCTGCATGTTTTATACCCCTGATGACCTGACGTCATGGAAGAGGAGACAGCAACCGACGCAGGACCCAAGACTTTGTTATTCAGGCTGACTGAGGGCAACCTGCCAGCAAATTACCCAAATGTAATGAATGCAACAGTGAAACACGAAGAACATCTGCTCAAACAGCGAATAGCTACAATTTCTGGACCAGGGACCACTCCTCTTGTGGTAGATAGGCTACCTGATGCTTACCACTCCCACTGATAAGCTAGAAGGCTTCCCTCCAACATGGAAAGGCTTGGGGGGCTCAGAAGCTTACAAAGAGTCCTGGATACAGAAAATCTGTACCTGGACTAGACTAGTAACAGGAAAGACAGGAAACAAGTGCAAACACACGTTTTTAAATCAGAAGGTTGGAAGATACGGAAAAGCTTCCCAAATGGCCAATAAACTAGAATTTCTGGGCCAGAAACCACTCCTCCTGTGGTAACTAGGTTACCTAGTGCTTACAACTCCCACTGATAAGCTAGAAGGCTTCTCTCCAACATAGAAGGGCTTGGGGAGGGCTCAGAAGCTTGCCAACAGTCCTGGATACAGCAAAGCTTTACCTGGATTACGCTAGTTATATGAAAGGCGCGGACCAAACGCAAAACAGGTTTTTTATACAAAAAGAACTAGATTCTGCAGGTCTAAATCTGGTTCATGCTACAGCAAACAAAGTGCAACAATTTCAGAAAAACAAAAGTTCAAATAAGCAAGCACAATAAGCCATCAACCAACAACTCCCAGCCCAGAAGTGCAGATACTACCCTCTCCTCCCACAAGAGTGCAGACCACACACTTTCTTAATGTAAAATAACTGACCTGAAGCCCAAGCTCTTAAACCAGAACTAAGACATTTTTAGAATAACAGACTCACTAAGCCTTCAACCAGCAATTCTCAACTTAGGATATATATATATATATATATATATATATATATATATATATATATATATATATATATATATATATATATATATACATATACATACATACACACATATATATATATATATATATATATATATATATACATATACACACACACATACACATTATATATCTACATACACACACATTTATATAAAACACAAGCATAAAATTACACAAACACAAAATTGAAAGAAATGATGGTGAAATGGTGCGTGTGTGGGGGGGTCATCACAAAATACTCTGGAAGCAGGACTTCAAGTGGAACCACCACCATTCAGAATATTATAAAGTAGTAGAAAGTATTTTCAGAACTAAGCCAGCATGGAAATAGAGAAAGGAAATATTAACAGGGATGACTGCAAGTAGGGGCATAGAAAACTGGCAAACTGGGGCTGGAATTTATTTGAGATTAGCAAAGGAGCCACCATATTAGGAGCAGACAGCTACAGAGGGAGAGGTAAGAGTTGGGATGGGACCAAGCAGACATTTGGACTGTGGGTTGGAAACTGCCTTCCATTCCCAGTACTGGTAATGAGAAAGGGATAAGAGAGTGTTAAGTGAAAGACCAGGTCTAGTTAAGTTTTTAGGCAAGCCTTGAACAGAACCTTCTGTTAAAAAAGGATAATTCGTAGAACACACAAAATAATGCAGGACAGCTATAAAATGCAATTAAAAAAAAGAGCTAGACTGGTAAGTAAGGAATGTGACATACAAAAGGAACAGTGGGGGGACATCTGTATGGCTCCCAAGTATGAAACAAAATCCAGAAGGTTTGTGATCCTGGCATGGAAGTGTCTGCATAGGTATTTCTATACCCAATGCAAAATTTTCCTTAGGGAGATACCAAATGGTGGAGGGGTAACGAGAAAGAGAAGGGAACTGGCAGCACAATTTTGGGAATGTAAGGAGTTGGTAGAATTTATAAATTCCCTGCAGGTACTTTGCCAGAAATGTTTGGGGGGGGGGTCAAATTACTGTAAATAAGAAAATTATTACTTTGGGCTAGGATATAGAAACTAAATGGTCTAAACAAAGTAAGACCCTTACTAAGTTAAATGCTATTTGTTGCTATAAAAGCAATTATTAGAAAATGGAAATCTAAAATCTAAAATCAGCCATACCTGAAGTATTGACTTCTGCAAAGGAGGCAAAGGGATCTTTAGACAAGTGAAGGAGCAAACTACATAGAAATCAATGGTACTTGTGAAAACTATACATGCAGAATAAGGTCCAGAGGAGGAGTAACATTTCAGGAAAGAGAAGACTAGCAATGATTCATGTAATTGTTGAAGTGAATGACACACACACACACACACACACACACACACACACACACACACACACACACACACACACACACACACACAAAGCAGGAGTTTCACTTTCTGCATGGTTTACTAACTCATCCCACTCCAGGTTTGTCGTACCTCTAAAAAATGGAATTTCCCCAGCAAAAATTTCTATTGAACAAGACTGCCTTTTCTTACTCTGTTTGCAAAAGTGGCTTTCACAAAGGCATGCTGCTGTCCATATAATCTACATTCACATGTTGTACTACTAAGGTTAATGCCATCTACAAAAATATCTATAGACCACAACAGCTTTACAATGCTACCAATTTCTAACTACTTACATAAGCACAATTTACCTCCCAAAGTTAATAGTCCAACTTTCTGCACCATGATGTCTCATTTACTCCACACAAAGATGATTAGAGGATTCCAGCTACAAACAAACAATCTATTCATTTTGTAGTACATTAACTCTTCTTGTCCTACATTTCCTACACAAATTTGTTCTGTGCACAATTTAAAGTGCAAAAGCGTAACACAGGTTAAGGTTATTGGCAGATAAGCCTCATTCAGTAAGCCAGGGTGAGATTCCCTCTGCCTCGGTTTGCATACTATAATGAGGCCGTGCTCATGTCTCACCCTTAAAGCAGGTCTGTTACCCAGTTAAGAAATGAAGAAAAAAAAATGTGCAGTTTATCTACTTCTATGGTTTGCACTGGCAGTACTGTGCTTCTGTAACACCTCCATAGCCCAGCACAAGAATGATTATGGTTCTTGGGCCAGTGGGCAATATTACACAAATACAACAAAGCCTCAGCTAAAGCAAAAATTCAAGGTGTCATCAAAACCCAATTAGTCACTGATGATATCCTTAAATGTTTCACTTATGCTTCAGTTAGGAGCACTCACTAACCTCTCCGAAAAGAAAGCAAGAGGTCAGCTAATTTTGTCATGGCTGAATTTCTCCATGTATTTTGGGTTTCTACTACCATGACAGGAATGGATCCATAAGTGAGGGTACAATTAAAATTCATGAAATCAGTATCGTTTCAATCTCTGATGTTATCCAAAAGTGGTCTTCGTAGCACCTGGATTTTTTTTGTTTTTTTCCCAGGCTAATCTTGTAAACAGTACTAACAGACTTGTTTTCTGTCCTGGTTAAAAATGTAAACAAATTAATAAACAAACTGCTACACTCACTTGATCATAGAGTTGGGGACCACAAGTTCATCCACAAGTTGACTCAGCTCACTGCGCACAGACTGGCGGTTCTTCAGCTTGATGTTCATTGCAATGGACTGTTCCTGCAGTGTGTGGATCTCAGAACTGATGCTGCTAAGGTCACTCTGGAAGGAGCTGAGCATACACTCCATACGCTAGAGACAGAAAGAATGGTTACACTATATCAGCATCTACTTCGATTCACAGCAAACACATTTAGTGCATCAAACAGCTACTCACAGTAGTCCCCTCTACGATAAGAAAATGCTGTTTAAGACAATCCAAGTGTAGAGCACTTGCCACAAATTATTAGAGATGGACTTAAAAAAAGTAAAGTTCTATAAAATAGAAAAATGGGCCAATTCACTGAAAGGACCATTTCAGTCACTGCCTTTGACAAACAAAACAGGGAAGCAAAACATACATAATAGTACAAGCTTATAACAAAATTCACGCAACAGAGAAGAGATACAAAGCTAATCAAACTTAAAAAAAAACCCAAACAGTAGAGCATACCCACACCACAATTTACCTCCCAAAGTTAATAATCCAACTTTATGCATCACAAAGTCTCATTTACTCCATAAAATGATAAGATTATTCCAGGTACGTACAGTCTAGGCATTTTACAATACTTTAAATACATTTTGCTGCCTCTTCCTTTCCCACATTTCCTACACAAATTTATTCAGGGCAAAAGATGGTAAGACAGCAAAAAAAAAAAAAAAAATTCACAAAGTAGTTGCAGATGCATTTCAAAACACAAACATAAAAAGCAATCCTAGGTGACACAATCAGTACTGGTGATTCTATAGTGAGGCACACCGATGTCCCCCCTCACAAGACTCAGTAAGTACAAAGTCACAGTTAGCTGCCTTTCCGGGACTAAGATCCATCAAGTCATAAAAGCACGGAGATCACTGAACCACAGGCTCTAATATGACTGTCAATCCAGAGACGTACCTCCCTTGACTACATGAAGTAAGACACGACTGAGCTCACTGACTGTGTGTGAGGCAGGCACAAGCCTAGCACTGAGCAGCATACTTCCTTCTCCAAGGATGATGTTGCATTATTTTATTTATTATTATTTACATTTGTTTACCGGGAAATTCCGACTGGACACAGGTCCTTTTTCAGCGGATGGCCAGGGAGAAAAGCTCCACATCATGTACATGATAAATAGAAATAGAAAGTTGCAGCAATAGTAAACAATACTACAGGTTGTTGGCTTTAATACAATAACAAGATATTGATTATCAACAGTATATACAGTAAATGTTGCAAGTCAAGATAGTTTCTTGTCGTTTATAATATTAGTAACAAAGCTGTCAGACAAGATGTTAAAGTATGTAAAGACAGATAGCCATTTCTGACTGTGGTTAGTAGTGGCGGTAGTATAGTTAGGTTAAGAGTCTAGGTGGGGGGGGGTAAGGGTGGGGGTGTTAGTCTGGATTAGAACAAAGACAAAGCCAATGCAAATTTAAGTGGAATTTGTGCGCAGTCTTGAAAAGGCTGCTGGAAGTTAGAACAGTTAGAGGGTGGAAGACTGTTCCAAACTTTTGATATGGTACATAAAAATATGGCTTCTCCTGCTGAATTTTTGGGTTTGATAACAGTGAGCTGATTTTTGTTGCTTGATCTTAGGGGCCTATTAGGGTGATAAGGTTGGAGAAGGGTTTGAAGGGATGTTAAGGGGGTGGTTAATAAGTTTATAAGCGAGGGTGAGTTGATTAAAGTGAAGAAGTTATGGGAGTTCTAGTCAGTTTAGTTCTTTAAGGGAGATAAAATTATTGCTGCGGTAGGAGGTTCCAGTGGCAAATTTAGCAATTTTGTTGCAATAAGCATCCAGCTTGTGTAGGTCTGTCTGTCTAAGGTTGGTAGGTATGGGGGATGCATAGAGTAGGGTGGAGATTAGCTGGGAATTGGCTATGGAGATTCTAGCTGCCTTGGTTAGGAATTGGCAGCTTCGATATAATGCACCAAGTTTCTTGTGAACTTTTTTTATTGCGAGAGATATGTGGGTGTCAAATCTAAGTTTGTTGTCTATTTCCACACCAAGTAATTTTGTGTGTTCTGATGGAGAGATGATGGTATTGTCTTTGGTAAAAATGTTGAAGTGGGGGAGGGGTGTTTTGGGTGGCTTTGGAAGGTTGAAACAGGAGACGTTTTGTCTTACTTGGGTTGAGAAGGAGCTGAGCATTGGATAGCCAGCTTTCTACAAAAGAGAATTATTCCTGTGTGATTTGTTGTAGTTCTGGTAGAGTGGGGGCAGAGCAGATCAGAGTAGAGTCATCTGCATACTGTATAAAAGATGCTTATGTGGTGGCAGTATGTAGTGAAAAGTGAGAATAGCAGAGGGCCAAGGATAGACTCTTGGGGAACTCCCAGAGTAACTGGGAGGCGAGGTGATATGTTATCATCCCAGATTACTGATTGCTGGCATCCGTGTAGACAGCTGTGGAACCAGTTGCAGGCTGATTTGTGAGGAGAGGTTGGGGAGAGTAGAAGCTCATGAGATACCATGTCAAAGGCCTTTGGGAGATCTAGAAATACGGCATAGAGAAGAGGCCATTGTTTTTGTGATGAAGTATAGTGTTGGTGAAGGAGAGCAAAGCGGAGGTAGTGCTGTGATATAGCCTGAAACCATGTTGGGTTTTGGAGAGGAGATTATTAGCTAGGAGGTAGTTGGAGACCTGGGTGTTGATACATTTTCCAAGTATCTTGGAGAGAGGGGAGAGGATAGCAATGGGGCAGTAATTGGAGAGGTTGGTGGAGGGGGTGCCTTTGTGGAGGGGAATGATGTGGGATATATTTTCCATATCGGGGGAACATAGCCTTCTGTTATGGAACAGTTGATTAGAACTGAAATTGGGTAGGCTAGTATATCAGCTGCAATTTTCAAGTATTCAAAGGGGAGGTTGTCAGCTGCGAGTTTGGTGGATGTAAATTTTGACAATAGTCTTTTTATATGTTGGAGGTAGGTACTGAGGTGAAAAGAGGAATGGGGGGTTTACGGTTAGGAGTTGGGGGGACTGTTGTAGGGAATTATTGTTTGTTTAGAGATGTTACAGTTTGTTTAGAGATGTTATAGTTTCAGTGAAGTATTTCTTGAAGGATTCAGCAATACTGCTGGAGGAGGGGGGAAATGGATGGCTGGGAAGTATCAACCTTCCCTGGGTGGAGGATAGTGTTAGGGGACCCGAATTGCTTAGGGTTGTGGTTGGTAGAGATTAGCGTGGATTTAAAGTAGAGGGATTTGTCTAATTTTATATGCTTTTTAGCTATATTGCGGTTCAAGGAATGATTGCCTGAGTATCTGAATTATTTTTTGTTAGTCGCCAGTGCGCCCAGGCCTTATCTCTGGATTTCATTAGTGTTCTGGTGATCTTTTGTAACCACGGGGCATGCCTGGATCTGACTTTGGCATTTCATACAGGAGCATGGGCATTTAGGATGGAGAGGAAGGAAGGTACTGCTGAAGAAGTGGACAGCCTCATCTAGATTGAGGTATTTTAGTGGTGACCAGTTAATTTTTTGCAGGGAGGAGATGAAGGAGTTCGGGTTGAAGTTGGACTTGTTCTGTATTTGCCTGTGGATAATGGGCTTCAGACTGTTTGTGTGGTGCCGAATTAGGAAAGTGGGGGAGTGGTCACGAAGACTGTCAGGTAAGCAGCCTGTTCGGCAAGAGTGAGGGGCTTTGTTGACTAGGATCCAGTCAAGTAAGCTATGATTGTTAGGGCTTTTGTTGATTTGTGTAGGGGATTGAAAGAGTTGCGTGAACCCATGTAGATTAAGGTGAATGGTTGGGAGACTGTTATTACAGGATAGCCAGATGATGTTAAAGTCACCAAGAATAATGGTTTCCTGGGGTAGAGCTTGAGTAGCCCAGCTCAGGAGATTTTCTAAGGGTGTAATATTTTGCCCTGGTGGGAAATGGCATCCTATGATATTGATTGTTTTGTTTGGGTTTAGCTTGAGATTGGCACAAAGGATTTCTTCATTGTTGTGGTGAGGGGCAGATAAGTTCAGGAGTTGAATATTGGGGTGGTGTTTAAATATCAATGCTACACCACCTCCTGTTTTGGAGGATCTGTCTATTGGAAGGATGTTGTATTCAGGTGGAAGTATTTCCTCACTTTTGATGTGAGATTTGAGCGAGGTTTCAGTTAGGAAGAGAATATCTGGGGAATATATGCTTATGCTGGTGTGTAGTTCTTGGAATTTATTCCATATGCTTCTGATGTTTCCAACATAAATGATAGATTAACACCTGACTTAGCTTCTGGTGTCAATCCAGGGGGTACAATATTTGACAGCTTGGGAGAACATGGTTGACCGACCAGGCTGCTTTGCCAGGGATGGTCTGCACTTATCCCCACTAGGCTTTCAGATACTGGCAAGTACTTTTCCATCCCTACAGTGCCTTCTTTTTTAGGCAATGCCAAACTGATCTTCCTTCATAGTTTCAGTTAAGTCAGTAGGTTTATCGGAGGGTGGTGCTGCTCAGTGCTTGAAGTCTTAACAAGAAACTCCACTCCCTTCAAGCCTTCCTCCCCTGGAGAGTATAGAGATCTGTGTAGTAACAGAGCCTTGGTTTAAAGTTGCTGACAGTGCACCAGCAGTGCAAGGTTATAATGCCTTTCACACCTTTAGACCAGCTACTGCACATGAGGGGAACTGAAGTTAGATGAATCGCAGTTTATATTAAAACCAATCTCACACCCAGACTAGTTAAAGTGTATGACTCATTGGAACTCGTACATTGGTAACACGCCAAAAACAGGGTTTCATACCATATCCTTGCAACCTGTAGGTCGCCCTCCATGTCCCAGGAAACTCATACTACCTATCTCAATGTACTAGAATCCCTCACCATTCAACACAATACAATATTTATGGGTGACTTCAACTACCCCTCTATAGATTGGGAATCCTACACTACTTCTAATACACAAGGCCAGCAATTCCTAAAATTTGTTAATACCAACATATTGGAACAGTTGGTCTATTCCCCTACCAGGGGTACAAACATCCTTGACCTTGTACTCACAAATACTTGGGGGGCTATTTTCCCCAACCAATGTAATATCGTCATTCATCAGATCTGACCATAACGCAGTATTATTTTAAAGAAAAATTAAATCCAGAGATCCAGTGAAACCAAAAACCTTTAGGAACTATTCCAAGGCTAACCTCTCTCCATTAAGCAACACCTTGGTTAAATTCTAAGCATCCCCAAACCCAGTAAACACAACAGAATACATTGAGGTATTTACAAAATCTCCATACAGTCATAATGATAGCTTTATAGAGTGAGCTGTGCTTAACTGTATTAAGAATAAGAAACTCAGACAAGCCACTCTGATGAAATTACAATATCAATTGTTTATACAACAAAAGAAAAACAAATCTTGGCCAAGTGTTAAGAGGAACATATACTAAAAGCCCCCTGACCAATCTAAACAGGCAGCTAAGAGGGTTAATTAATACTTCAAAGGCTACATTTGAGAGAAAAAAAAAAGTTTCTTAGGCAAAAGACAACCACACAGCTTTCTACAACCATGTCCATAACCTCAGAGGAAATACACGACAATGTGCAGAACTTATTTTAAACGGCATCACCCCCAATAAACTGGAGGCCATTGCCAACTTTTTGGCTGACAGGTTCAGCTCAAATCCACCCCCCCCATACCCCAAAGGAAATACCACACAACACAATTGCCCCAACCATTACTAGGTAACATGTGATCAATGCACTTTCCAAGGCCAAAAACACCGCATCAATGGTCCCTGATAACATTCTGGGATGTTTAATAAATATCATGAAACATAACCTCTCTGGTCCAATTGAATCACTTTTCAACTGGAACCTTCAGTCGGGTTTTGTGCCCAAGGAATGGAAGATGGCTACAGTCATTCCCTTGCACAAAGGAGGTCCAACCACTGATCCAGGTAACTACAGTCTCACAAGTCTTACCAGCCTCATATGTAAAGCCACAGAAAGAATCATCATGGACATGATGAAGGACATAGGGTAACCTGCAAACACTGAACCCATCACAGTTTGGCTTTGTTAAAGGAAGGTCATGCCTATTAAATCTGCTGGAATGTTTTGAGAAGGTCAGCAAAGCACTGGATGAAGATAAGACTGCGTACACAGCTACCTCAACCTGCCAAGGCTTCTGATACAATACCTCACCCAGGCATTACAGACAAGCACACTAATTTAGGTATAAACCTTTTTATCACTCACTAGATAGTCAACTGGATCAATGATAGGACCCAGGAGATTAAAACAGGTGAGACCACCACCAACAAGTGGCCAGTCAATAGCAGAGTTCTCCAGGGCACAGTACTGGGCCCACTCCTTTTTGGCATCTATTTCTCTTAATTCCAACAAAAGAGTGGACCCGAAGCACTGGAGACCAAACCAATAGTTTAATAACGCGTCCAAAATCAAAATACAAAATTTTTAGCATTTCATCAGACATCATAGACTTCCTCAGAAACATGTTAACTGAAACACATTCAACATTTATATACCCCACCTAAAACATCACGTGTCCTTCCCTAATTAATCAAATCCTTCAAAGCTGCACCTACACTTATATTCAAGTATTGTTATGCATATACATATATCTCGTTCTTTTTCACCTAAAAAATCCCTTTTTGTTAAGAATATGTATTCAATATACATATTTTTTTTCAAATAGTTATAAAAATAATTATAAAAAATATGACTTAAGCCTGAACACACTGATAATAGAAGCATAGTCATTTAACCCAGGGTAAACACAAGCATTAAGCTTAATTTATTTCTCTTAAACAGAAGCAAATGCTTAGGTTTTACGGCTGACTACATTTGCAGATGATCGCAAGCTGGAGGTTATCATTGACTTCCCTGCACACATTAGCATTCTTTAAGAAGGTCTACCGCTGAGTAACAAATGGTACCAAAGCCATGTTCTTAAACTCAATGCTAAAAAAATGCATAAGTGTACACTTTTGGAAGTCAAGCATATTGGCTAATTACCATGTTGATAATACACACCTAAGAGTTGACCCTGTGGTCAGGGATCCGGGTATGCACACAGACAGTAGCTCTACCTTCGACTACCATGTGGCCACAGTGGTAAGGAATTCCTTTTATGTTGCACAACTTATAACTAAGGGTATAACATCTAGATCCAAAATCGGTCATTATCTCACTGTACACTACCCTTATCAGACCAATCAGAGTACAATGCTCCCTTTGGTATGTACCTGACCAGGCATATGCAGTGACTACAGTGACCTCAATGATTCCTTACAAAAAGAACACAAGGAGTAACAAATCTGCTTTATGCAGAGCACCTTAAAGCCTTTTTTCTCAGTCTCCTATAGATTGCTGAGGGGGTGATCTATTCCTGGCTTAAAAGACATCCATAAACCCCACACTTATGAATCTCCTACATATCCATAAGTTAAAGAGTACAGGAAATACAAGGTTTAGGGATCTGAATTTTGTCTGAGACTTGCACAGAACATGCTGAAGGGACAGATGTGTCCCAGAGACTGCCCCTCCTAAGGAACAGGCTTCCCATCCATGTGAAGCAGAGTTCATCTATTACCCAGTTTAAGCACAACCTAGACAAGTTGATGGGGAATAGGAAATTTACACCAGACCTGGCACTCCTGTCCCTTATGGACAGAGGTAGCTAATAAACATCTGGCTTTCAAAAGTCCTATTTGGATACATGACATCATTATTCTTTTGGGAAAACTTAGCTAGGCTTAGAAAGACCCACCGGGTCGTAAGCCTAGTAACAGTTTATGAATCTATGAATAAATATATAATAGAGAAAACAGATCTAGACATCTATGAGGTCCATGCCTCCCGTACATTATACATGGAAATAAAATGAAGCAGGAAAGTTTGACCACAATGCAACTGGATACACTTTCATATTAAAATTCACATTTATTGTCTATGAAAATGTTTGTTGGACAGTTTGATCCCGGACTATTTAACCCAATTAAATTTAATAAAAGCATTTATTACTTAATATTTTAATTAGGAAGTTTACACAGGAATTAATATATTTACTATTTTAATATGTAAATGTTAATTTAACATTTAATTTCTAAATATAATTAATTTAATTAACAAATTTTTAACATGTTAACAATAAAAATCTATCAGGAATTTTACATACAAAGTTTACATATTTAACATTTTAAATATGTAAATAAGAAATTAATATTAATATTATTTTATGTAGCTCAAATGCAAATGATTTAAACAGTTTTATATATAGGTTAGCCCATTAAGAAACTGTGAGCAACTCCATACAGGTACTCTAAATCTGTGTGTTTGGCACAATCTCTTGCTAATGATAGAAGCCTTTGATCATTTGTTTGATATTTTTCTCTCTTTTTTTGTTGGTTTTCACTATTCTTGCTGAGTGTTATAAACTATTATAAAAGCCTTGTTAACTAGGGCATAATAGTAATATCAACCTATGTTGAAAAAGTGTTACAGATCTAGATATGGAATGTCTTAATGCAGGGATCAAAACGTACTGTACCCAAATAAAAACACTACAACAGCATTTTTATTAAGATGAAATCAGCAATACCTGCAAATCTGAAAGACCAGTGTGTAAAACAAGTTTCAAAGACATACATATTTTGCAGTACTAAGGCTCCTACGTTCATTAAAACATATGAAATATTATGAGTGTTTTGCCAAGATATATATGCATTTTATATACACTGGCAAATGGTAAAGTTTGTGCTCTTCCTAGCAACAGAAACATTTAAGAGAATTTTACAACTGTATAGAGCTACTTAATTCATCTGTATGGCCATTCTTTAAAAAAATCTGCAATATGGCAGTATGTTGCATTACAAGGTACATTCTTCCCACTTAAAGGAAAATGCCAGTATAACTCAACAGTTGCTTTTCTCCCTAAAATATGGTTCCAGTATTGTGTACGTACCACAAACCTGTTTGTACTTTATAAAACTTTCATTTCCTTGTCTTGGAAACAAAGGAAGGGAAAGACCACCCACTTTAAGCTTAACTTCTCACATAATTTGCAGAGGAATTTGTCTATGCCTGCATGACATACAACAGATACTGTACACAGAATCTGAAGTTTACCATGTCAGGCACTGCTGACAATCTTATATGGGTAATTAGTCCTGCTGATATCAGCAGCTACTGTAAAATAAAAAAAAGAAAAGACTGAGCAATGTGAAATTGTTGTCAACTGCATTTATTGCAGACAGGAAGAGAACTTGCACCAATTCACAGCTACTTCCAATGTAGCCATGCCTTATATAGCAAAACAGAGTATTTACATCAGTCAATGGTTCAAAGTCAGTTGTGACCTCTTGACAAATTTACATAAGCAGCATCACAGAATTGAAATGCTAAGCTTTAACTTTAAAGGTTTGTTGATTATACTACATTACATTTTAAGACAACTTAAATGTAGTATCAAAGAAGTCTGTGACATTAACAGAAAGTCAGAAAATAGTTTACAAGAAAACATAATTTACCATTTTCATGCCCTCTCACCACAATAGGGCAAAACTGCCCAAATCAGGGCTTTTCTGCAGGAAGGGAGACAACTAAGTGCACTAATACTGTTAATAAGACGTTCTTTAATGCTTCCTTGTGACATTCTTCCAAAGGAGGAAGCATATCTGGTGCACATATCCTTGGGAAGAGATCTTACATTGACTGAGTCCGTCCTTACACAAGTGGCATGCATGATTTTCTAGTCAAAGGAAATGTATCCATTGAATTCAACGACGCTATACTGAATTTACATTAGCTTATATGTGCTATGTGCCCTTTCATTAAAACATTAAGAAAGTTAAAGTATTTCATATTTCCCTATCTATATAAATAAAAGAATGTATGAAAATAAAACTATTTCCAGTGCTGGCACTGGGGAACAGAATTACTGTAAAATCCTTTACTTTCGAGTAGCATCTGTCACTTGCACATGAAATTGCAAGGATCCCTCAGAGCAGTGACAGTTTTGACACCCAATAGAAAAGTGTGGGGGGAGGGTACTGACAATTCATCTTGGATTACAAAAAGATACTTTTAACAAGAGCCTGCCATTTAGCTAATTTTTGGTTGCAGCTGTATAACTCCTTAGAATACCATGAAACAAGCCTTTGAGATCCACACAAACAAGGGCCATTCAGGAAATAAAAGAAGCAGGCCTGTCACAGAAAGCATATAAGAAGGCAGTGACTGACATTAATCCCATTATTTATCATAGGCATGGAAATAAACCACTACTTCCTTATGTCTACCATGACTCATATAAAGCAAACTTGAAATGGATTATGGGAAAGAGAAAGGCTTGAAGAAAAACAAGATCACATTGACATGTTTAACGTACAGAGCCATGTCCAACCCAGAATTGTTGAACATCCTCCACCTTAGCAAAACCAAATCTACTCGAGCTACACGTTCTAGGGATATAAACCTCAACACAACAATGAATAGAACATGCTGGAGGGATAGATTCCCTTCGCAGAGACTTCCCTTACTATGGAACAGGGTCCCGATCTACATAAGACAGAGCCCCTCACTATCACTCTTCAAGAGGAACCTTGATGAGTGGATGGGTAACAGAAAGTTCACACCGGGGATTACACCAACAGCACTACTAGATAGGGGCCAAGGATACCAGCTGCTAGTACAAGGGTCTAGGGAACTACTAAAGGGGTGGTGAATACCGCACAACGTGGCTGGGATAATATATGCCTTCGGGCAGATAGGTTCATAAGTTGGTGCTGGGCTATGTCAAGCCCCATCAGCAGCCATTTTTGCAGAAAACATATTAATATTCTATAAGAAGCAGAGTAGTTGTGAGGTATTAAAATAGCTCAGAAAACAAAGGTAGAGTGAAAAAATATACTTTTTTAGTTCTCAGGTGGAGTTTTCCTTGAAACGGATGCCTACTCCAAAACATGCAGGCATCAGGGATCCCAGTGTCTGACTTAAAGGAGTAACTTCTGCGGAGTTCTTATCAGTTACACAGTCTTGCTGCCCTCACTTAGGCAGTTGTAAAATAACTGAATTTAACAAAATGAAGCCACTCCCTAAGATACACCTTTGAAATACTGCATATTGTCGAACATCATCTAGCATTAAGAAAATATAGTGCATTTGGAATAGCAAGAAATTAATCCAATCAAAATAACAGGCATTAGCTATTACTAAACAAATAAATTTAAAAAAAAGACTGGCAACGAGCCAGTTAGCCCAAATTGTATCAGAAAAGCAGTCCCCAGACTGACAGCAGACAGCAGCTAGCCAACTACCCATAATTCCAAAGCATAACTTCCTAAGCTAGCGTCATATAACCATGAGAAATAGGAAATACTACTCCCTACCAATTAGTCCTTTGCATAGCTAGTCTGCATATCAGACAGACATCACAAACACCCACACACAATTTTACTGCCACAAACTTTGCCCCTCCAAAGCTAGCTACACAGTTGACTCACAGGCATGAATGAGCAGCTAAAACACTACATGTATGCCATTTCATATAACAAAAACTCTCTCCACATTACTGTCAAAATAATCCAAACACAGAGAATAAGTTGGCATTTTATAGCCTCAACTTTTACATATTAGGTCTAACCAGCTCAGAATGAAATAAGTTTGACAAATTACCTGCATGAACCTACAAAATGTTTACTAAAGTAACTTTTCTCTATATGTGAATGGCATTTTTAAAAGTTCTAGATTCTACTTTTTTTGGAGAAGATATGATTCTCTAACTACACACCAATAAAGCATGGCACATTCAAGAGCCAGAAATCCAATAACATAAAAAAACTAGCATACAAACAGCTGAATAACATACTTTTCCTTTTATGGCTGCAGTTTATTACACAACTGAAATAATCACAGCTTAACTTAAAAAAAATTTAAGGTACATGACTTTTGTTGAAAAATGTCCTGTATTACTCATAGGCAATTACAACTCTTTAGTAAGGTCACATGCAACTGTCAAAATGGAATGCTGTGTGCGCCTTTCAGTGAATTAGGCTTTTGCACGATGCACTGCATTACTGTCACCAAGTATAAAGAGTGTGTTATTTTAACTAAGTATTGGTTTTGCTGCAAAAATGAGTAACATCATGGCTACAACATACACTGGGGAAAAAAAAACAGGCCTTCGATTTTTTAAGGAAGGAGTTAATTTCAGTGGGTTCCTATTAACGGTGCTCCATATATACACACTTGATCAAACCTAAAAACATTCAGGCCTATAATTTTATTCACCCATCTTGCCACTTCTTGTCCCTTACCTCAAGGATTTCATCACATGCTGTGATTTGATTATGCAGAGATGCAATGTTCTGGCTTTCCTTGATATCTATGGAGTGATCAGATAGTTAAGAAAGCTAAAAATGAGTACAATAGACAACAGAAGATCAAATTCAGATAGACAATGACAAACAACAGTACACACCAGGTTATGAAATGCATTAGAACAAAAAAAAAATAAAAATCAAAGCACAGGCTATGCTGATAATGGGATTCAAGACAGACAAACGAGCATACAAGACAGTTGTAACATGAAAACATTAAAAACATTTAATTATGGAATGAGACAAAGCAGAGGCAGCTCTGTCCCAAGAACAACTTAAAAGACCAGTATGGAATTATGAAATAGGGGAAAAAACAAATGCAGAGCTGGATCTGCTTCCAAGATGGCTGCACATTGAGTAATGGGTTAATTCTAGCTCTCCCAGTGTGAAAACAGAAATGTAGCAGGGAAAACCAGTGGACCTAAATTTCTGGGTAAATTTCAGCAACTGGATATTACGTGCACTGCGTGGATGCCAGGAAAAAGAAACACAGAGGACTTGAAAGAAAATCAGCTACAAAAGGTGATGAAAAAACACTGACTGGAAAAAGTACTGCAGCTGTTCAGCAAAGAGCAATGTAAGCTCCAGACCTCACTTCCAGTAACCTACAGGAAAGTATAAGGCAACTGCACACAGACCCAATAAACAACACACACTGGTGGAGTATGTCCACAACAAACAAAACGCTGGAAAAAATGGACGAAGCTTTAAACAGATATCCAGGTAACATGACAAAACTGCAAAACTCAGAAGTCAAAATAAAGAAAAGGTTGGCTGAATACGAGACTGCACAAGAAGAGACGTTTCAAAAAACAGAATTGGAGGACAAAGCATGTAGGGAAAACCAGAGATTTTCTATTGTTTCAGAGAAATTGGAAGGAACAACTATTAATTTTATGAAAGCACGAATAAGCAATTGGACTGGTATTCCATAACAGGAACAGTTAACTGAAAGGGCACATTGTGTATATGCTCCAAACCTGGCTATGAGAAAGCAACCTAGACCTTTAATAGCAAAGATGAAATCTTACCAGCAGAAGCAGCTGATTCTGACAAAACTGTGGCAGAAGGACAAAGTACTAAAAGTGGGAGGCAGCAGAGTACTTGTGCAGAATGACTACTAATTGTACACCAGGCAGAAGCAGAAGAGGAATACATTTATTCCATTGTTTACAGAATGTTAAGAAGCAGGAATGAGATTCAGCATCAAAATATTTTCCCTAGAGGGTCAAAATCATTTTTGATGAAGTACATGCTAAAGGAGGAAATACAGAAGCTTGCCCAACAAAAAAGTGAGCTGTGAAACACCACAGACTGTGCCCATGAAACCTTTTCCACTATTTTCGTAGAAAATGCTTGTTAGAAAGAAGAAAACACAAGAGCCGACTAGAAAAATCAAGAGTAGGTTGGAAATAAAACAGACAGGATTTGGGAGATGGAGATGAACAGGAATAAAACTAACGTGGACATTGACAAATGTTTATTACAAAGCAATAATTACATTTGCGAAACATGACGCAATAAGAAAATCTGGAAATACCGGACCTTTTTTGGACTTTGTTAAACTTGTAGGGGACTCTAAAGTACCTGCCTTACTTTGTGTCACTAATCTTCAGAAAAATACTTTGGAGAGGGGAGGAAGGGGATACTAATGTAAATAGGTGCTTCTGTTTTTTTTTCCTTTCTCCCTTCTCTCTGTTTTCAACTGGTTCAGTTTTAAGAAATGTAGGTAATGCAATGTGAAAAATGGCAGAAGAAAAAAATCTGGATAAAAAAGCATGACAAAAAAATAGTGTGCTTTTTCTCATTCTTGTATAGGGGAATGACTGGGTTAAGGTCCTTCGCTTAATCTAGTAACAGGTTTTAACAGAGAGCAAATAAATGAAAGAATATTGACTATTGCAATGTTTTCTAGTAAACAAATGTATGCTTGGCAGTTTTGTCTGGTTCTCATGTCTCTAGGAGGCAATCTAATAAAGAGAAATGGCTTGGAGAAAATGCTTACTAAAAGCACTCAAGTATTTTCCCAGCTAAAAGAGCTATAAAGATAAATAATCCACAAAATCGGCACTCCGAGGCAAAATACACACAAATAATCCAAAGAAAATGCCCAGGCCAGGAGATTCCGGACAGTTCAAAATATGTTTAATAGCAGGCAACACAGTACAGTAAGTCCATAAAAACACTGACAAAAGCTCACAAGCGTTTTTCATCACTCAGTACATGACTTCATCAGATGCGGAACTGGAATTAAATAAATTAAAATATCCTTAAATAAACTGCATAATCATGTAAAAATATATCCATTCAGTAAAATTCCATTAAAACCATTTGAAACTAGAAACATTCATACTTTCAGTAAAAGTTAATCCAATATAAAAATTTGAATATCTAAATACAAACATAATTTAAAATGTAATTTAAAATAAAATACATAAACAATGTAAACACTCCATCTAGTGGCGAAAAATGACAATGTCCCTAATTCATAAAAAAAGTTTTAAAACTCATGAGTGCAAAAGACCCTTTATCAAACAATGTGAAGTATATAAAATCTGTGCACTCTAATGGAACTGCTTCAAGATTACTTAAAAAACCTTGTAGCTTAGCAGCTCTCATTTTTAATAGGGATGTAATGGAAAGATCATCATTTAAACCAGGAAGGGATGATGCCTCTAAAGTCAGTGGCCACCATAATTCTTTATATTCGATTTTCTCTTCCCAAAGACCCCCTCTAATTTCTTTCATAACTCCCTCTAATACAAATAAAGAAAGTTTAGCTTGGGGACACTCCAAAGTGTGCTTATACAAAGCATTGGTTTCTTTTTTATTTTGGACATCATATAAATGTTCAAAAATTCTTCTCTTGAGCTTCCGCTCAGTCTTGCCAATGTAAAAGGAATCACAAGATCCACACAAGGCAAGGTAAATGAATCCATATGACTCACAATTAAAATATCCTTTACTATATATATTTTTTATTTCTACTAGCCAAGAAAATTTAATCTCTATTAATATACTTACACTGGACACAACGTCCACATTTACAAGTCCCTACCTTCTGTCTATTTGTGTTATGTTCCCCGTTCTCAAGCAAACGCTTCAAATTCATAGAGTTTTTATAGACAAATTTAAGGTTTTGGGGGAGTAAACCTTTGAGGTTAGAGAATCCTGTAATTTGTTTCCATTCCTTTTCAACAATTCTCCTAGTAACTTTAGGACTGCATTAAATTCTAAAATCATAGCCTTATTGAAATCATAAGTGCCATTATGATTGTTACAACTAACACTCTGGCCATTATTATTATTTGTGCCAATCATCTCTCCTAGGATGGATTTGAATTTATCTTTTCTTCCTATGCTAACCTCTTTTCTTACTTCACTTAACATTTCCAAGGGGTAACCTCTGTCACTGAACAAATTAACAAGGAAATCCAGTTCTAATTCAAATTCACCGTCTTCTGACGTCATGCGACTTGCCCTTATAAACTATCCTTTAACAATATTTTTCTTATAGTGAAAAGGGTGGGCACTATTTAAGTGCAGAAAAGAGTCAGAATAAGTGGATTTCCTAAAAAAAAAATGGAATGAAAACCTCCGTCCTTCTTATCCAAGTATTATACCCTGTCTTGACACAAATTCCAAGTAAAATCCAAAAAAGGCACAGAGTTCTTAAGAAAATCAAAATATTCATTAATTAAATTAACTTGACCCACCCAAAAGTTGCATATATCATCCAAAAACTGCTTATACAAGTACCAGGAGACCTTGTAAATAGAATTCAATATATATTTTTCTTTCCATTTAGCCAAGACAAGGTTGGCGTATGTGAGGGTGCAAGCAGCCCCCATTGCTATACCCTTAGTCTGATGGAAAATTCACCTTTAAAAAACAAATAGTTATATTTTAAAACCAACTCCATCAAACTTACACACCAACCTCATCCTCAGTTTTATTTCATTGTCCTCAAATAATACCTGCTCTAAAAAGTTGTAATCCTTCTGCATGGGGAATACTTGTAAATAGGTCAACTACATCAACAGTTATAAAAGTAATAGCATCACTATAATTTTATTTATTTCTCTGAGTAGGTCCCATGAATCTCTTAAGATATTTTTCCTCTTAAGCCAAAGTTTTTTCTAAAAATTACCATCTACATATTTGGCTAAGGGTAGAGTCTTAGAACCTTCCGCAGAAACAATTAATCTAAGAGGGGGTTCCAACTCATTCCTGTGTTTTTTTTTGGGAATACCAAAAACTGAAGGAATTCTTGGCTTATCTACCATCAAATAATTAAACACCTTTTGGTCAATCAGACCCTCCAGTAATGTCATTAAGGGCTAAATTTATGTTGCTGTAACCAATATTAATCTCATTTTTTTGATACTATAGCATATTTAGTTGAATTCTTATCATTCATTTTTCCCTCATATAATAAACCATCCATCAAAACCATACCCGCACCCTTATCTGGCTTCATCACTCTGATTTGCCTATCATTTCTTAGTTAAAATAACACTTTCCTTTCTTTTTCAGTTAAATTACTTCTAAAGTTCACATGTTCAAAACTTTCTCAGATTTCTCTCTCAAGTGTTCTCTCAAAATTCTTTAATTGAGGGTGAAGCGGTGGATTGATTATACTTTTTCTTGTAAATGGTGTAGGGGTAAAGTTATGGTCATGAGTTAAAATTAAGCCTAGATTTATTTTCCTCAAAAACATCTTAACTTCAAGAAGTGTTTTAGCTATATCGCCTTTCTTCATAGGTATGTACTTCAAGCCCTTAGATAACAAATAAATAAAAGCAACCAAAGAAAGTAGTTTCCCTCTTTTTTAAGTAACTGTTTTAGGTAATTGTTACAACATTTTTGTTTTATTAATCTAATTAGCATTAATTAATTGATTGCTGTATTTAAATGTGGTTTTTACTGTGTTTTTTCATTCTGAAGAAGTGTTTTACGAAAGCGGACAAATAAAATACTGTGTACGCTATTTGGAAGCATCGCTTTTTGGTCTACCTTAGTGGCTTTCATTTTTATTGGTTTTTGGTTGCTTTTATTTATTGGTTATTGTGTGGTGCCATGACTGAGGTAGGAGAAGATCCACTGATGAATGTTACGATTCATCCTACACCTACCAACGGTGACGGCAATTTGAACAGTTTGAATAATCTGTTTGTTTCTACATTGATTGACATTAAAAGTTCTCTAAAGTTCCTTGTTGAAAATGCTACTAAGAGGAGGTGCAAGCCTATAAATCATGGTTCAAGTTCGCCAGGGGACCTCTATGAAGAAATGGACACAGTGATCGATTTGGGCGGTATGGTAGATGCTGAAGCGGCCAATGATGACGTCGCTCCCTGTGGTGAAAGTATGCATTTACGCGGCAACGATTCAAGTGGGTCCACTATAGATGAACTGCTTACCTTGTCGGAAAACCCTTTTGGAGGTAATATTCAACTTCAGAAGGAAGTACATGAAGATTTTTTTTGGGGCACAACAAGAACATTTACTGCGTCTTTTGAAAAGGTATAGATCTATTAACATTGAGAACTGTTATTTTATGCGATGCATAGAGTTAAACATTATACCGAAGGGTTTAATGTTTTTCAAGTGTCCGAATGGAGTGAATGCAAATAGCCCGTTTTTTCAACATTTAGTGAATTTCTTCACCGAGTCCGGGATTTGTTTTTTGAGGTTATTAATTGATAACAATAAACAAAAGATGACAGACTTGAAAAAAGAAATCACTGACCTCGAACAACATTTAAAGACTGCTTTATCTTTACAGAAGTTTGATACTTTAATGCATCAATTTTCTAGTGAGTTAGAGAAACACTCAAAAGAAGTGACTGTTCGTAAACAGCAAAAAATATCCCGCGATTTATCTTTATTTAAAAGCAGGACTGCCTTTAACCATTTTGCTAACAATACAAAAAATCCTGTTTTAAAAGATAAACGTGGTTCTACTTTTTCTTATAATAAAAAACCTTATAATACAGTTATTGATTCTATTACTACTGGAAACAAAACTTTAACTTTTAAAGATAGGTTGCCAAACGGGTCTTTTGTACGACCATCTAACGGAAGTAATTTGATTCGCAATTCTGACACTTTTGCAACTACTTCTGTTAACAACAATTCAGGAAAGATAGTCACTAATAATGATACTTCTGACGACAGTCCTGTTGTTGACAACCCCGTTAGTGCCGTTGTCACTGACGGTACAGGTTGTAATTTGACATCTGATTCTGGACCTGCTGTTGTTTCTAAAAGAAACCAGGGAAACTACCACAAGAAGACTGTTTTCACGCGCAGTCTGACTTTTTTGGGGTCAACGTCCTCAGGGGAGGAAGCATAAGCGGGGACTTGGACTTGTTTAACATTATAAATTTAACAGATCATGTTTTTTCTGAAGCTCAATTGAGAGTTTTAAAGCTTGGTTTGAATTTTGTGCCTTCTCACCGGGGTAATTATTGTAAAACAGTTGTAGATATTATGAAGTTTACCAGAAGGTTAAATTTGACTTATTTGTTGAATAATATACATCAAAATGACAAATGTCTTGTTAAACCCTCTACTTATAATCCTACCTTACATCAGACCTTAAGAATATTTCAAGAACAATGTATTCAAGACGTTAATAATCATTTAACTACGAAGAACTCACACATGAATTATAATTTAACCACCATTGAAAAATCTGCTTTGTTCGATTTACAAAAATTGACTGAAAAAATAAGATTTATGAAAAGCGATAAAGGGTCTAACATTGTTATTATGACCCAGGAAAATTATAAAAAGTGTATGTTGGGTTTATTGAATAACCGTGCTGAATATGAACAGGTTCCTCTATATTTTATACAGCGTCAGTTTAGAAGGATACATTCTTTCCTATAAGACTGTCTTATGTCTGGGGAAATTGCTTTTGAACTATACGACTTTTGTGTAATTTCTGAACCAAAAATTGGTGTCATTTTCAGAATTCCGAAAACCCATAAAAATATATCAGACCCTCCTTTCAGGCCTATTGTTTCCTCTCCCCATTCAGCTACAGAAGGTGTTGCCTTAATCATTGATTCTATGTTAGGACCTTTGTTGGAAGCTCAACCATCCTATGTTAAGGATTCCTGGCATTTTCTCAGTAAACTACGGGATTTTTTGAATACTTTCTCTTTTGATGTTAAAAGACACACAATTTTCACTATTGATGTAGTGTCTCTCTATACCTGCATTCCCCATGAAGATGGAGTAGATGCAGTTCGCAGTTTTTTATGCCAGAAACACATCTTTTCTACTTCTACTATTAACACCATTTGTTTGTTTCTTGAAATTATATTAGATAATAATTTCTTTTTGTTCGGTGACCAATATTACAAACAGAGCAAAGGTGTAGCGATGGGTTCTCCAGCTGCTCCGGCATACGCTAACATCGTTATGGCCTGGTGGGAAAGTGAAATAATACCATCATTAAAAGAAAAATTTCAAGTTAAATTTTATTGTCGATTTATCGACGATTTGGTTTTTATTCTGGAAGGCGGATCTGATATAGTGGATCAATTTATGGGTTTTGTAAATTCATTCTCCAAGTACTTGAAGTTTACTAAAGGGGATGTTGGATCTGCCATCAATTTTTTAGATATTCATTTATGGTGGGATTCCATCGGATGTCAATTTCAAAGTAACATACATCGCAAAGACACCTTTACAAATGGGTATCTACATTACTCTAGTGGACATCCAAAGTACATGATAAACAATATTCCCAAGGGGCAATTTATACGGGCGAGTCGAATGACCACCAGGGATGATGACTTGGTTATTGAAGTTGATTTTATTATCGATCTATTCTCTAAGAGAGGTTATGACATCTCTTTTTTAGTTAATACAGCCAAAGGAATTTTTGACAGACGCTATACAGATTTTCCTCCCATTTTAACTTGTTCACTCAATAACATCAATGGTTTAGGTTTTCCACATTGCACTAGTTCAGTTCAATCTACTGTAACATGTTCTTTTGAAATGAGTGCAGATAGTAGGGACTTGTTCTCCATTTTGGAGAACAATTGGAAAATTATCAAGGGTAATCCTGAAATATTCAACGTTTTGGGTGACAAACCGAAATGTGTTTTCCGTAATGAATACAATTTGAAAAACATTTTGGAAAAGGATAAAAAACCAGTTAACAATGTTTTATCTACCAAACGTGGCATGCACTGTTGTCATGAATGTACTGCCTGTAGATTTATTCTAGTTAGTCCCTATATAGCTGTTTGTTCCATTACTTACACCATTGAAGTACCTGGCTTAGTCAATTGTAATGCTACCAACGTTGTTTATATTTCTTTTTGTTCTGGGTGTCCTGCGTTTTACGTAGGGATGACTACCAGGAAACTCAGTACACGTATTAAAGAACATAACTATGCTATCAAACATAAAGATATCACCAATGCCTTGTATAAGCATTCCATTGATTGTCCCTCTTACAAAAAATTTTTGTTTACTGTTTTAGAAGTTTGTCCTATTGATCCTAGGGGAGGGGATCTTAAGAACTATTTAGAACAAAGAGAAGCAACCTGGCAAATAAAATTGAAATCTGATAAGCCACCTGGGTTAAATGAATGTATTAATGGTAAATGTTTTTTAAAACATCGTAAGTTATATATTACTGATAAAAAGAAAGTAGTTTCCCTCTTTTTTAAGTAACTGTTTTAGGTAATTGTTACAACATTTTTGTTTTATTAGTCTAATTAGCATTAATTAATTGATTGCTGTATTTAAATGTGGTTTTTACTGTGTTTTTTCATTCTGAAGAAGTGTTTTCTGGCGGACAAATAAAATACTGTGTACGCTATTTGGAAGCATCGCTTTTTGGTCTACCTTAGTGGCTTTCATTTTTATCCCTTAGATAACAAACTGAAGTGTTCTTCAAGTTTAACAGCACTATAGTTATAAACGGTAAACCCACTCATGGTGAATTTAAAGTAATTAGTAACATCCTTAATAATTACACTGTGATTGTGGTGCTGCGGTAGCGTTGTCGCCTCACAGTAAGACGTTGTCCTGTTCGATTCTCAGCTAGAGCGTCTTCTGTGTGGAGACATGCGTGAATGGGCGTACCTTTGTTAAAGGTTGTGCGTCAGGGCCGGCATACCTTCGTTGAAGTTGTGCATCAGGGCCAGCAACTCGGCACTTAAAAATCTACTGCCAATCATTAGCGGACCGGAGTTCCGCTGTGGCGACCCCTAACAAGGAAAAGCCGAAAGACACAAGTAACATCCTTAATTGTCGAGGTAGGGAGGGTCTCATTCAAAATCATTTGATTCAATATCTCCCCCCCTCCACTGAAAATTTTGATTTTGCTTATAATTTTGATTATTCCCACCATTTCTAATTCTCTCAGACCTACATAGAGATGGCTGTTCGTCAAAGTCATCCAAATCATCCACATTTCCCCCCACACAGGTAGTCTCCCTATCTTCTCCATTATATATAGTTACCACAATTAGTCTCCACACACTGTTGGACATTAAACCTTTTATTTTTCGGTCTAGGGTAGCTCAAGTTGTTCCGGTATTCATTTACATCCCTCTCCAGCTTTCTCAATTTTCTATGAACCACATAATCACATTTTGCATCAATGCTATTTCTAATTTGGTAATATTTATCTTTTTCAGTGTCTATAGTAAAAATTTGTTTTTTTTTTAATAAAATCATTCAAGATATCTATATCTTTATTAATTTCATCTTTCACCCTATCATTTTCTTTAATCATAACTATTAAAACATCCAGTCCGCATTTATTAAATATCTCTAACAATTCTTTATGATAGATACTTCCTTCTACCACATTATTAGGAAATTTGTAAACACGCAAACCTTTAGGTACAATTTCCTGATTAATGCAGCATTTTAAATAAGCATTTTCTATCTCAAGAGTTCTAAATTTTAACATTAATTTAGAAAGTTGCTCGAGCTTACTACTGTAACACTCAGTAACAGGTAAAGCTTTACCAGCATCGTTTTTAAATTTATTTGAAAAACTGACTTGTAGCCAGTCATTTAATTCAAGTCCATTGGTTCCAGTCACTTCAGAATATGTCCGTGTACCTTGACCAGGTGGTAGTCCAGATGCTTCATTATTACGAGTCTCTCCATTTCTCAAAATGGCTGGTGTATTCAAAAACCCCATCTCTTTCTGACCAGCTGAAGAATTGAATCCATCCATGCCAGACCCGTTGTTTCCACCATTACACTCACTCCATTTTCCAGAGTTCGGCTCTCCTCTTATCATTGTCCCACCCTCTTTGGGCCTTGCCTATGAACTCAACAATTGATTGGCTAATGGGTATCAAGTCAATCAGCTGGGTCAACTGACCAATACATTTCCTCAGTTGTCCTGCTTCTTCTCTACTTCTCATAGTAGTAGCAGCAGCAACTTCAGAATCTTCCTCCATGCCATAAAAAGCACAAATAATCCACAAAAACAGCACTCCGAGGCAAAATACATACAAATAATCCAAAGAAAATGTCCAGGCCAGGAGATTCCGGACAATTCAAAATACGTTTAATAGCAGGCAACACAGTAAAGAAAGACCATAAAACGTTGACAAACACTCAAGCGTTTTTCATCACTCATTACATGACTTCATCAGATGCAGAACTGGAATTAAATAAATTAAAATATCCTTATACAAACTGCATAATCATGTTAAAAACATATCCATTCAGTAAAATTCCATATATAAAAACTTTGAATATCTAAATACGAACATAATTTAAAATGTAATTTAAAATAAAATACATAAACAAACAATGTAAACACTGGATATGTTAACATGATTATGCAGTTTAAGGATATTTTAATTTAATTCCAGTTCCGCATCTGATGAAGTCATGTACCGTGTGGCAAAAAACGCTTGTAAGCTATAAAGATAAAACAAAACTCAACAGCATTCAATAGAACCTCAGGCTGTACCATGTGTCTTACCAAGGATAACCTTTCTTTTAGGTTTCCTCAAGTTTGTGAGTGGGGCTGTCAATTTGGAACACCTGTTCCTATTAGGAGGGTAAAACTTCAATATCTGAAGATATACATAGTTTTGTGTGTTATTATTATTAAGTTAATAGGGCTTTTTTTGGGGGGGGGTACTTGTTTTTTGTTTAATGGCTTTCAATAAAACAAAGTTTTCCAAGATGTCAAATACGCTCAAACGGATATGACAAGAAACAACTGCATAAAAGACCAACCTGCCAAATAGTATACGCATGCACTACAAAAGCTGGAACTAATTATTTAACAGAAAAAATTATACATAAAAGGTGGGAATATAATGATGCTTTCTATACTGTGTTTAAACGTTAATGGGTCTCAAAGATAAATACAAAAAAAAAACAAAGAAAGAGTAGCGAACTATATTAAAAAATGTAGAGTGCTAGAGTACAAATAGCTACAGGACACACACCTGGAAGGAACAGAACAGAACATGTGAATGATAAAGAAAGGTTTTTCAGGATGGTTATTCAGTGGAATACCTGGGGCAAAGGAAAAGAGGAGTACTTATATTAATTGCAAGAAGAGCTCAGATAATGATAGAAGAGAATTAAAAAAAAAAAAAAGAGAGAGAAACAAAAATGGTAGATTTGTAGTACTAGAGAGGCTACTGGCAAGGAAGGAGGATTACAATGGCATGCATTTATATTCCACCTACACCTGCTACAATGGAGCTTAACATAATTCTGGGAGAAATAATCAGCTTTCAGCAAAGAACATTACTTATAAGTGGGGACTGGAATTTGGTTTGCAACAGTAAAGATGCATCTGGGGGCCCAGAAAAGAAAATATAACAAAGGAGGGTATATTTTTGAAGAAAGTTATGAAAATACTTGGCTTGGAAGATGTGAATGCAGTACTAGGAGTTTGGAGTGAATTTACATATTATTCCCCAAGATAAAAAAACTGGGCTAGGCTACATAGAATTTATATTTCACAGGATCATGTGCATTTAACTGCAAAAGGGAGTGGGTTGAGGAGGGGAGGATAGATGTGCATTTAACTGAACATCTTGATATGCACCCAATAACTACTTCAGATCATGCACCAATAAAAACTAACATAAAAATTGGCACTTTATCACCTATCTGTTGAAAAAGCATGGAATTTAAGGAACGGTAAGTGGAAATTATTCAAGAGCTATTAGAGAAAATAGAAATTTCTTCTGAAACTATAGCTAGGGAGTGGGACAAAAATTAGAGTGGAGTTTAAAAACAGGGTGGAAATAAAAGAAATGGAGATATTGTTAAGAAGTACAAGAATTATTTAGAGGGACTGGCAAATGTTAAAGTATTGCAAAATAGGAGGAATCCCACAGAACAAGAAGAAAAGCAACTGCAGAATGCTAAACAGAAAATAAGGGATTAATATGACAGCATGCAGAAGTTTAGAAAGATTGCTGTTAAGCAAATGTTTTTTGCTAATAATGCTAGAGCACAAAAACTTTTAGCACAATGACTCAGGCAACAGAAAGTAGAGAGGGCTGTCGCCAAGCATAGGGTGCCTATAAAAACGAAGATAACAAGGTATCCTGTAGAAGTATTAGAAATATTTTGGAAATTCTATGAAAGTCTGTATAAGGCAGAGAAATATAATCAAGAAAAGGTACACATGGAAATGTTTACGAAAGAATTAAATATGTCAAGGTTAGAGCGAGATGAGGCTCAATTACTAAATGTTAGGATAGCAGGAGAAGAGATAAAAATGATGACGTATAACCAATCCACAGAAAGGTCACCAGGAATAGATGGTAATCCTGTGGAAGTTTGGTGGTAGCCGTAATAACTAAAAGGGTAAAAATCCATCAGAGCCAGCTTCATAAATCTTCTTCTTCTTCTTTCGGCTTTTCCCGGTTAGGGGTCGCCACAGCGGATCACCTTGTCCGCACATTGAATGGCAGTGGAGTTTTACAGTGTCGAGATGCCAGCCCGGCGCCCAACCTTCCACAGAAGGCACACTCACACGCACACCTAGGGCCAATTTAGAGTGTCCAATCCACCTGCAGCATGTCTTTGGGATGTGGGAGGAAACCGGAGCACCCGGAGGAAACCCACGCGACCACAGGGAGGACATGCAGACTCCGCACAGAAGGCACCCCAGCCGAGGATCGAACCAGAGAACCTCTTGCTGTGAGGCAGCAATGCTAACCACTGCACCACCGTGGCCGCCCTCATAAAGGCCCATTTCAATACTATACAATAAACTATAAAGTGTTTATTATAATGGCTAAAAGAATGGCACATTTGACGCCAACATTTATATATATGGATCAATGTGGTTTTGTGGAGGGGAGACAAACATTTAAAAACATTAGCAGAACACTGATGATCCAGAGGGATGCAGAATGTAAGAAAATACCACTGTTGTTGGTGGGTCTTGATGCAGAGAAAACATGTGACAGAGTAAGCTGGGACTTTATGAGCAGGGCTATGGACGCATTTGCATTCCCTGCTAAAATTATAAGGTTGAATAGGAGGTCATATGAGGGATCGGAGGCGAAAATTAAAAGTGGGTGGGGTCCTCTCTGATACTTTCTGCTTCAGCAGAGAAACCAGACAGGGGTGCCCTCTTTCCCCTTATAATTCATACAGTAATCAAGAAACCTGGCTCTGTTTACAGATGACATAATTTTATACCTGACAAAAAAGAAAGGGACATTACAGTGTAGTTGAACATTTTGAGTCCGTTTTCAAGTCTTTTCAGGATACAAAATTAATTAAGCTAAAATAAAGGTAATAGTGGTAAATTATGTACCCACACAAGAATTGGTTCAGCAATATCCATATTCAAGGGGACATGATAAAATGAAGTACTTAGGAGTATGGATTAGAAATTACTCTGGTGTGGCAGCCAAGGATATGTGGGAGGAGACTAAACAAAGATAATATAAAAACTGAGAAAATGCAAGCTCTCTTACATGGATATGGATAGCAAGATATATTTTAAAATATGTTTTTAATCCCTTTAGTCTTATACACAGGTCAGGCATATTTTTATCAACCAGAGGAGAAGTTGTGGATTGCAATTAAAAAAAAAAAAAAGAGCTGAAGGATTCTATCTGGATGAGGAAGAAGGAAAGAGTCAAGGGAGATAAGCTGATTCTTCCAATAGAAAAGGGCAGACTGAAATTACCTGATTTGAAGGGGATACTTTAGAGGAACACAGTTAAGGCTCCTATACATAACACAAGCAGAAAACTATAATTCAACATAGAAAGGGAAGATGATAAAACAAGGGGAAACTCAAAAAACAAGAAGAGACTGGGATTCTGGATGCAGACCTTTTAGGAGAATAACAATCATCATACAGAATACTATATTCATAAAGTAGCAGAAAGGATTCTAAGAACTAAACCAACATGGGAATGGTGAAAGGAGAGTCTGCCGATAGGGATGACTGGAATTAGGGGCACAGACAATAGGCAAGAGGGGGCTGGAACTTACTGGATAAGACTGGCAAAGGAAACAAGGTATTGGGAGCAAATAAGTAGACACGGAAAGGTGATAGAATAGGAAGACACCAAGAATATATGTGGACTGCAGGTTAAGAGATTGCTATCCTCATCAAGGATTGACATCAGGAGTATAGGCAAAGAGAAAGAAATAGGGGGGGGGGTCCTAGACGAAAGACCAGCACTAGCAGAGTACATAACAGAATATAGAACAGAAGTTGCCGTTAAATAAGGAATAATTAGTAGAACATATAAAATACTGTATGATAACTAAGAATCGGGAGGTTAGAAAGGATTGGGAAGAGAGATTGGATAAGCAATTCACAAAGAAACAATGGGGGATATGTGTACATCTCCCAAATATGCAACAAATTCTAGACTAAGATCTCTGCTTGAAGTATTTACATAGGTATTTTTATACCCCAAGTAGACTCCAAAGAATTTTTCCTCAGATAAACAGCAAATGTTGGAGGTATAATGGGGAAGAAAGAGGTACATGGGAACATATTTTCTTGGAGTGTAATGAGTTGGCAGACTGTAAAGATTCCCTGCAGACTGCTCTGTCAGAGATACTAGGTGAACAAATTGGTGTAATTAAGGAAATTATTTTTTTTGAACCATGATACAGAATTTGAATTGCCTTGACATAGTAAGGACTTGAGTCTAATTATGGTAAAGTCTAAACCAAGTCTACTACAAGTAGTGAATATAGTAACAGAGATAAAGCAAATAGAATTGGGATTTTTATTAAAGGGCAGGAGCAAATTACATAGGAAAAAAGGGGAATTGTGGGAACAATACATGCAGAGGAGGAAACAGGTTTAAAGTAGGCAGGATATGCATGAGCTAAGTAATGCTTTAACTGACAATGACAGGATAGATTACAAGTGATGTACAATATTTAAAACTAAAATTACGTCAATATGGTTCGTTTTTATTTGTACAAATGTAACATTGCCTGTGTCATACATGATCATTTAATAAAGATATTTCTTTTTAAAAACAAACAAACAAAAAACACATGCAGAGCTTTAGTCTGAAAATGGAAAAGCAGTTAACATGTGCTTGTGTTTGTAACAGTAAGCCAACTTACGTGTTGTAAAGTCTACACAAAAAGAGGTACAGCTCCAAGTGTTACAAAGGTCAGAGATAGGCACAAAACTTCCCAATCAATATTCTGCACTACTTTAACATTCTCTTCCCATACCAAAAAGGATACAGTCCTTAATGGAAACATGTTCAATGTGCTGTAACTCCAACTCCACCTGTTTCGAGTACTGGCGCAGATCAACCCCCTGGACAGCAAGAAAAAGATTAAGTCATTTAAAACTCCTTGACTTACAATTAACAGCACAAAGGACAAATGTGAATTGTTTTACTGTTCCCTTCTCCTCATCAATGCAAAATAAAAGGAATAACACAGTTGGGCCATGTTGAAATACCTGGCCACTTCTTTACATGTACAGAGGAACAAAACAGGATACGATAAACTGAAAAAGTGCATTTCTTAAATCTTATTACTTTAGCATAGCACACTACTTAGATTTTTACCTTCAGACTTCCCCAGCTACATTTCATAGCATTTACAGTCATTTACAAGTACAGGTATTTTCCTAATCACTGACATCTACTACTGTATAAAGCAAGAAAATGTTTCTATTTTAGTCCCTTTACTACATTTTTCAAATCCAATGTTATACATTTCTTATTTAAAAGTTCAGACATAGAAATGCATGGCAGTAACCTATGCTTATATGGAAAGCTTATGAGAACAACTCTAAGCTTCACACCCAACATACACAGTCTGCAGTCCTAATACTCAGATAGTAAATGTGTGCAAATATGACCAACAGTGAACAATGCCTGTATGAAGCATACTTTCATAAAACAGACTATTAACAAGTTAAGGTATATTATTGCAGCCTTACAGTTTTCAAAGCCTCCTTCACCAGTTCATCTTCAAGGTTAGCTTGTATGTGAGCTAAGAAAAGAAAAACAAAATAGTTATTTGCATACTCCTCTCATTTTCACATCTGTATTATTCTGCTAGTATTCTCCAATAACAGTCCAACTTCCAGCAACCACTATTTAGCAAACGCATTAATATAACTCTGCCAACTCCCAAAGAACTTCATTTTTGCAGTCACTCACATGTATGCTTCAGAGCATCACAACACAGATCAGATAGTTCTACGTGATTATGCAGCACTGCTGAGTTACTCTGCATGATAAAATAACTCACTTTCTGCACAGGCTGAACTCATTCTATAGCAGATTAGAGGAGAACAACAACCTGGGGGCTACAAAGCTACCCACTGGTCAGCATGAGACAGTGCTCAAACTTAACCCTGGAGAAGTGAGAAGCCAACTTAAGAAAGCGAACCCCAGGAACGCTGCAGGCCCTGCTAATATTCTGGGCAAAGTATTAAGAGAACGTGCAGACCAACTGTACCTAATCCTTACAGATATTTTCAATACCTCCCTTGATCTTGAATGAGTGCCAGCATACTTCAAGGTAACTAATATAATTCCGCTGCCCAAAAAAGCCAATCTTACTTGCTTAAATGACTACAGACTGGTGGCACTAACCTCAAATGTCATGAGATGCTTTGAAAGGATAGTAAAAAAAGCAACTGCCAGAAGCTTTGCCACCAACCTTCGACTCTCTGAAGTTTGCCGATCAGCCAAACAGATCCACTTTGGATGCCAGTGGTTTACTGGTACACTTCATGCAAAATAAAAGTAAAGCTTAACAATTAAACAACATACTGAGATCTTACTGGAATACTGCGGTGGTGGTGCTGTGGTAGCGTTGTCGACTCACAGCAAGACGTCCGTTCGATTCTCAGCTAAAGCATCTTTGTGGAGACATGCGTGAAGGGGCATACCTTTGTTGAAGGTTGTGGGTCAGGGCTGGTAACTCAGCGTGTAAAAATCTTCTACCAATCATTAGCGGACCGGAGTTCCGCTGTGGCGACCCCTAACCAGGAAAAGCCGAAAGACACAACAACTGAGATCTTACTGGAGATATGCTCACTGTCCTGTTGGAGATAAGCCAATAAGTAACTTCAGAAATAAGATATCCACCAATCAGGACTATGGGCAGAAATGACCAAGAGATAAAACATTAGGAATATGGGAAGAAAAACAACAGTGAAAAATGTACTGATGCAAAAAAAAGTGTCATGTTTAATCATATTCTCACCTCAGGCTTCGTGCCCACTGAGTGGTGCACAGCTACAGTTATCCCACTCCACAAGGGGGAATCTACCTTAGATCCCGGTTACTACCGCCCCATCAGTCTGACAAGCCTGATCTGCAAGGCCATGGAACGTATTATCATGGAACTTATAAACAAAGACATTGGCAACCTTCAAACACTGGACCCCACCCAATTTGAGTTCGTGAAGGGCCAATCTTGTCTGCTGAACCAGATTGACTTCTTCAAATCAGTCTCCAGAGCCATGGACGAGGGTAAGGTGGTCGACACAGCCTATCTGGACCTTGCCAAGGCCTTTGACACCATCCCCCACTCTGGAATCGTAGATAGTCTAAGCTGGGCATTAATCCCTACATCACTCAATGGGTTGCCAATTGGTTTACTGTCAGAACCCACACTGTAAAAGTAGCCAACTCCAAATCCAGCTCCAGACAAGTGACAAGTGGAGTACCTCAAGGTTCTGTCCTGGGACCGCTCTTGTATGGCATCTACTTCTCTGCAGTACAGGCCAACACTAAGGGACTCTGGCTAACAGATGACTGCAAACTGGGAGCCATTATTGAATCCCCAAATGATGTGGATACTCTACAAAACGGCCTTACAGAAACAGATGCTTGGTGCCAGAGCCATAGGTTCAAGCTCATTGCCAAGAAATGTATAGTTATCCCCTTTGGGAAAAAA